>NW_008615459.1:0-102270 GCF_000691845.1 Merops nubicus
AGGATTCTATGATTCTATGAAAAAAGTACTCACTGAAAGTAGTTGACTAGAAACTCAAAGAAAGCACTTTGAAGGCAAAGAAATTTGCCAAGTGTGACTAATTGATAGAAAAATAATTTGGGGCAAGTGAAAGTGCTACATCTGTTAAGCAAGGAGAATTAGAAGGAATAGACTTTAAAGCACAACCGAACTCAAATATGTCCTGAAGAAAAAAGTTACAGTCCTGTAACCCCCATCTATTATTTGGGGAAGAACATCTTGATGAAGTATGTTGGTTACTGAAGATTAGCGTAAAGACAGTCAGTGTAATCAGCCTCATTTGACATGCCAAAAATTAATCCAAAGACTAAATAGTGTTGATTTGAGATCACAAGAAGTTGTATCATCCCACAGCCTGAGTGTGCTTTTTATATATACAGATTTTAATACAGCTGGTCACAAAATTTCTATCCCGCTACGATTTAATTTCCATCAGAGATAAAATTGTCAATGCATATGCATAAACTACACATGAGAATTGGCTGGAAAATGAAACACCATAAATAAAAACTGTTACAAAAATATCTTCCTGACATTGATATACCCATATTTTGTAAGTTGCAGTGACATAAGAAAGTAGCATGTTAGCAATGAAATTACTAGCAGGTAATGCATCAGTGTTCAGTTCCTGGACAAGCAGATGATCCTGATGGATGTTAGAGGAAAGCTGGCTAGACCCTTGTGCAGGTATGTAGCATGTTATTATGAACAAGACTTGCAGATCCCCTGGCATGCACAATTCATGCTCTGAGTGCAGTCATGGGGTTGAGACTTGTCCGAGCCCCACACCCAATGGCTCATAGCCACTAGAAACAGCGTGAAGACCCAGCAGAAGGGTGCCCCGTGCTCCTCACAGGAGCCACCTTACCTGTTCTCGTGTCCCTGCAGCTGGAGGGGCTGTGGAGGCGGCGGCTGGGCGACGGGGCTGTGCTGGGCGACGGGGCTCTGTTGTGCCAGGGGGCTCTGCTGGGCCATGGGGCTGTGCTGCTGGGCCATGGGGCTCTGCTTCTCTGAGCTGGGGGCTGAGGCTGGGCTGTTCAGCTCTGCATAATGAGAAGCGGGAGATTAAAGACCTGTCACAGAGTAGCATTTAATAAAGGGCAAAAGTAGACAATAATAATTTTTGGTCACACACTAGCTCTGAAAATTTATGCTTTGTCTCTTTTACTCTCTTGAGTTATAATTAGATTTTAAGACATCTGAACCCAATGGGCTCCTTTTGACACTCTGAGGCATCTGAGATCTTGGTCACTTCTAGGACTCTAGCTGACACCTTTATTTGAAACCAAACTGAACAAGGCAAATTGCTTCCATTTTTCATGTTTTCTTTTAAAGACTAGAAATATTGATGACAGCATCATAGAGTAGTTTGGGTTGGAAAGGACCTTTAATGGTCATCTAGTCCAACCCCTCAACAATGAGCAGGGACAACTTCAACTAGATTAGGTTGCTCAGAGTCCCTTCCAACCTGACCCTGGAATGCTTTCAGCGAGGGGGCATCTACCACCTCTATCAGCAACCTGTTCCAGTGTTTCACCATTCTCACTGTAAAAAATATCTTCCTTCTGTGTATTCTAAATCTACTGTCCTGTAGTTTAAAACTACCCCTTATCCTATTGCAACAGGCCCTGCTAAAAAGATTGTCCCCATCTTTCTTGTAAGACCCCTCTCAGTACCAAAAGGCTGCAATAAGGTCTCCCTAGACCATTCTCTTTTCCAGACTCTCTGGAGAGAAACTCTGCAACTCTCTGTCTTCCCTCACAGGAGGGGTGTTCCAGCCTCTCTGATCATTTTTGTGTCCCTTCTGTGCACCCGCTCCAATACTTTCTTGTGCTGAGGACTGCAGAATCGGACATAGTACTCCAGGTGGGGTCTCACCAAAGTAGAGTAGAGGGCAAGAATCACCTCCTTTGACCTGCTGGCCATGCTTATTTTGATGCAGTCCAGGATGCAGTTGGCTTTCTGGGCTTCGAGTGCACACTGCTGGCTCATGTTGAGCTCTTCATCTGCCAGAACCCCCAACTCCTTCTCCACAGGGCTGCTCTCAATCCCGTCATCCCCAAGCCTGTACATCAGTACAACTGGAGGTTGCTCTGACCCAGGTGCAGGACCTTGCACTTGGTCTTGTTGAACCTCATGAGATTCACATAGGCTCACTTCTCAACCTTGTTCAAGGTCCTCCTGTGTGACATCAGGTCCCTTACGTGTGTCAGCCACACCACTCAGATTGGTATCATCTGCAAACTTGTTGAGGTTGCACTTGATCTCACTATATCATTGATGAAGACATTAAACATTACTGGCTCCAATATGAACCCCTAAGGGACATCTGATCTCCATCTGGACATTGAGCTGTTGACTACTACCATCTGGATGCAACCATCCAACCAATTCCTCATCCACCAACAAGTTCCCCCATCAAATCCACGTCTCTCTAATTTAGAGAGAGAGATATGTGGAACCATGTCAAAGTCTATAGGCCACACAGAAGTCCAGACACATGGCACCGAGAGAGCTCTTGCTCTGTCCACTGACGTAGTCACTTCTTCACAGAAGGCCACTAGGTTGTTCAGACAGGACTTGCCCTTGGTGAAGCCATGCTGGCTCTCTGAACCTCCTCCCTGTCCTTCAGATAATTTAGCATAGCTTCTAGATACTTTTAATTTTGAAAAAAAAAAAACATTTTGAGAGAATGAACAGTTTTATTGCTTTCACCACTGTTATAGGATGACAGACTGTTGTCACAAAAGCTGAAACACTGGTGTGCTTGTGTTAGCTCCTGCTGCCTTTGAATTTCCTATCTTCTTTCAATCTTTGAAGACTGTGAGCAATAAAACCAATCTCAATACATTCCAACTAACCAGTTAAACTGGTGTTTTATTTCACTGTAGTGTGCCAAATGACCAGTTTCACACAGGAACACTGCAGAAAACCAGGATCCTTCTTTCCAAACACCATAAAATTAAAAAGACAAAGAGGCCGGGGTAGGAAATGGGGCACTGTGGCCTTGTTACAAATAAAGGATGTCAATCTTCCCTCAGGCTTCCTGCTGCACTTGGGGGAAGACACGTTTGGCACTGAGCTCACATGGAATATATTTCTCCTGACACACTGGCACAGTTGTGTTGCCTCTCACTTATCTATTAAGAAGCTTCAATAAGAGAGACTCCACCCACAAGAGGACAGAGCACTGCAGAAGTAATTGCTCATGCACTATCAACAGCAAAGGTACATGTATTTTTTTTTATTCCTGCTTGCAATAGAATGAGTGAGGCTGGTGTGGTGGGGTGTAAATCATCCCCAACGGCCAGGCATATGGCTGAGCATCCCTCACAGCAATAGCTGAGCATGATCCAGATCCTCCCTGGTTTTATGTTTTAATCTAGCTTGAATTTTGCATGATTTCATTTTTTAACTTGTGAGTTAGTCCCCTATGACTGCACATTTCTAATGGCTCTCTACTAACTTGATTTATGCTCATAATTATTTTAAAAATTTTGGCTAGTTTATTAAAAATCTTTTCAATTTAGGCTTAATTGTCGAAAAAGCTTGTATATTTGCACTTAAAACACTCCTCATGCAGGAATACGCAATACTTGTCTGTGTAATTACTATGCTTAAGGCTTTAATTGCCCATTTTGCATCTGTGAGTCTCCTTTGTGTTGCAGTTTCAGAGATGAAGATTGGGAGTGCTGTCCCTCACTTCTGCATTACTCTCATAACTATGGATGAACTAGTCAAATCATAAGCTGCTTCTAAAACTGCTTTGCATTTATATGGTATTTTTCACCTGAAAGTACATTACAGAGGTATTAGATTTTTTCCTAACATTATAAGCTGGGAAGCTAATATCAGAAGGCAAATGAGGTGTCTGGTGTCACACAGTCACACGGGGAAGCCATGCCTTGGGCACTAATCATTTCTCACCACTGGCACTGGAGAACATCTTGAGGCACTGCATCTCAGGTGCATCTCTGCTTTGTTTCTAAATGAAGGTATCCATCTCTAACACGGAACTATTACCAATTTGCTAAAATGATTAAATCTGTGTACCAGGGAGGCCTAAATAAGCTTCACAGACTACATGCAGCATCACACTTTTTTTAAGATGCTTGCAAAACCGACCTCCAGGGATTAAATAGCAGCTTTTTGGTGTGAATTCTGAACTTGGGTATGTTTGTGCTTTTTTCTTCAGTGAATTCATTTAATGGAGTAGATAAGTTCCCCCAGCTGCAGTGCAAGGCCAGTGTCATACTGTTCCCTTGTCCCATTGCTGAATGCAGCAGCGGGAGGTGAAGGTCGTCTAACTGGAGCATGGATCATTAAGTAATTACGTTACTGACTCTGTGTAACATTCCTAGCTGTAATGGTATTTGTTGCAGAGACATAAAGCCACAGTCTCATTAATCTGGTACAATTCATATACCAGTACAGCACATCACTAAACTAAAAAATGCCCTGAAATCAACCCTAAAACCCCATGAAAATAACACTAAAGGATTTTCAGTGATTAGCTGTGGAGTAGTGATCAGAATAATGAATCTGTCCCATTATCTTCACCCTATTAGTGAGATAATTTAAGGTTCAGTTCTTTCCTGCCTTGTGCATTTATATTGGTATATGTGGAGGAAACTACCCAATCTGAACTCTTCCTTCATATCACTTTTTTGTCACAGCTAGCTGGTAGCTGAACATGCCTGGTGACAGCCATTGCAGTTTCTTATGAGTCACTTTGCCAATATTTGGTTTCTAGCAGGATATAAGGGAATGAACTCAAAACCTGGCTCTTTTGTAGGGTGCTTTTCCATGTAGAAGAGAATACTTCCAAAAGACATTAACACTGACTCTCTGGTTCTCAGCTCTCTCTCAGATTTCTCCAGGCTTACTTTAAATACGCTTTTCATAACTAGAAACCTTTTCAAGAATTCAGATATTATGTGAGCTGGTTCTAAGGCTGTAATTTTGGTGTGCTGTACGTTGCAGCTGAGAAAGTAAAACAAAAGATGTTCTTTCAAGCAGTGACATAATTTAAGCTAATTGGAAGCTACTTAAAATTTTCTTCCTGTTTTTAATGGCCATTGACTTACCCTCCTGAGGAATGATGCGAAGAGTTACACTGAGACCTGCATCTTTAATTAGCTTCACAATATCTGCATGAGGCATGTTAATAATAGACTGGCCATTCACAGCTAAGATCCGGTCTCCAACTTTAAGTTTTGCACAGCGATCTGCAGGACTTCCATCAATTATCCGCCCTATTTTATGGGGTACAGCTAAACAAGGAACAATAGTCACAGTTAACACATGCTGAAACAAATGGTGGTGTTCACAAGCAATAAAAAATGAGTGCCCTCGGAAGAAAGTTCTACATGAGTTAAAAAACAGCCTGTACATAAACGTATCAGAATATAAATTCTTATACAACATCGTTTGTATTAACACAGTACAGATTTCACTAAAAATTCAGAGTCCAGATGTGCACATATACATACGAAGTCCAAAATCAGTTTATGGTTCAGCTAGTTCGCAAACCTGGCACATAAGATAATATATAGAGCAGGAGAACAATAAGGCCTTAAAACAGTGAAGAGGATAAATTTGCACAAAAAGTAGTAGTCATAAATTGCCTCTCACTTCCTAGTTGACAGAATTTCTTTTTCTTTATATGTTGCAATAGAGGCACTACAAATGATTTATTTTATATACAAACAGATGTTATTACTTAAAACATCCAGGGTTCACTAAATTGTTCTCCTCCTCCATGCAAATATGTTAACTGATAAATAGAAATCATACTGCAGATTTACTAGCATGTGTATCTTTCTAGTTAGATACATACCAGCATGAATTTACAGTTAATTATGACTGCAAAGACACAATTAATACACCAAATAGACACCCCACCTCCCCATTCTCAAACCATTACAGGTCAACTTTGCTTTTCCTTTTGCTCTTCCCTGTGGTTCTCCACCTTTCTGTGAATTCCATCCATTCTCTTGTTCAGTCTTTTCTCTCATTTTCCATTGAATTTTCTAAATATTACTCTTGATCTTTCTCCCAGTGTTTCTTCCCTGTTCCTCTTGGTTATTTAACTAAATGCATATATTGTAACTGGCTCTTCTTTTTGGTCTATCTAGGCTCGCCAAAGAACGTGTTATATGTCTTTCTACTGCCCATAAATATGCTTATTACAATTAAATTTGACTATATATTCTATTAATACCCTAATGGTCTCTGAGTATCCCTCAGCAAGCCCACACTTCAGTCTTGGACAACTTGGCACAAACCTATTTGGCCTCGCTATCCACCTGCAACTGGTGTTTCAAATAAAATAATATATCCTCAACATTCTACTATCTAAGAACTTGGAAAAGGTGAACTTTTTTTTTTTTAAAAAATATCTAGGTTATCAATGCTCATATAAAACAAAACTTTAACAGATGTGTTCAAAATACTCCATCACTGCAGAACAAATTTCCCAGCACTCTGAAGAACATTTCCCTGAAGGTGATAGTGACAAACACAGATTGCACATCTCATGCAAAATCACAATACACATACCTCAAAGTGACTTTTTTTTCTAGTATGGATGCAAGTGTTGTTTACTGTGTTGAAAATTAATTTCCTGAAAACTAAATACATGAATACTCTAAAGTCCAATGCAGCTTCTTTGCCGCTATAGTTCAGTTCATATAAATTCAATTATGGTTTTAGTAACATGGATACAATTAGTATACTGCAGAAATGTCTTGCTGCTTAGGAATCACAGAATTGTAGGGCTTGAAAGGGACCTCTGGAGATCATCTAGTCCAACCCTTCTGCTAAAGCAGGTTCACCTAGAGCAGGTTACACAGGAACACATTCAGGCAAGTTTTGAGTATCTCTAGAGAAGGAGACTTGTGAGTTTTTTCTAGTGCTCTGTCACCCTAAAGTAAAGCCACTTCTCTTCATGTTCAGATGGAGCTTCCTGTGTTCCAGGAAGTGTGTGTTGCCCCTTGTCCTGTCACTGGGCACCACTGAAAAGAATCTGGCCTTATCCTCTTGACACCCACCCTTTAGATATTGATAAGCATTGATAAGATCCCCTCTCAGCCTTCTCTTCAGCAGGCTAAACAGCCTCAAGTCTTTCAGCCTTTTCTTGTGAGAGAAATGCTCCAGTCCCCTCATCATCTTTGCAGCCCTCTGCTGCGCTCATATAAGCACCTAATTTATGTCACAATGGCTAAACCTTTCTATGATTTAAAATACACTAAATATGAATAACTAGACTTTGTACAAAACGTATTTATTTTGCTCTTGATGCAGATGTATAACTGCCAGGCCTGCATATCAGTAAGTAAACAAGTAAAAGAGCAGCTTGACACTGAAACAGTTTACATTCACACAAAGCCTTTCACATCAAATCAATTCTTAAATCATCACAAAGAATCATTTCAGCTAAGACTGAACTGTGCCTGTTTCTGGTATATGTAATAAAAGAGCTGTCTGAAATTCCCATGTCTGCTATACACATCAGTGGAGATCTGAAAGTGAGACTGCCTTATTTGAAGGAGCAAGAAATTTAGTATGAAGAAAAATGGGCAAGTATTACGGTTGAGATGCCATAGTGCCATTTCTAACCCTGAAAAAGATGCTTTTGCTAGCCTAAATAATTAAGTAGAGACATCATTCCAGTAGTGAGGGGGGTGGGTGAGTGAAAAATCATGTTGATTTGCCAGAGCAATTTTTTTTTGACTTCTTGCACCTGACGAACGAATACAGCAGATGTCTGCATGTTTGAGATGTGTGCTTAAATCAAAGCTGGACATGGGAAAGCCATGAGACTCCCATTCTGCTCCAAAGTCTGAGAAAAGGGAAGAGAGGGAGACAGAAGAGAAACTTTTTGTATTCCTTTTTTCTTCCTCTTAAGCCTATTTGCCTTTACCTTGCTGATAAATGTATGCACTCTAAATATTTTGGTGACACTGCACTCCCTTCACCCTGCTGTGCTAGGAAAGGATCAACGGTTAGGTGACCTTCAGAACAAAGCTCATGTCTGTCAAGGTACCTTTTCTACTGCACTTTGTTTTCTGCAGATTGGATGCTGCTCTTCTGAGGTTGTATTGGTGCAATGTCATATGATCTTGCTGCAGAGTGGGGTGTGGAAAGCTTTTGCAGAAGGAACCTGAATCTCTATCAGATTCTGCAGAGGAGGCCGCTGGTATGCTGTATCAGTGTTTTGCAGGCAAATCCAGAGAATTACTAATGAAACTCATGGCCATTCAGCAGAAGATGGTTTCTGTGCATTTCTAGATAATATGAGAAGTTTATCTCTTGGTTCCTTCTCTCCTAATAATATCCTGCCGAGTCTCTGGTCTCTGCTTGTTTTCCCCAGTTGAGCTCTGCCTGAGTCTCCTCCTAAGCCACAATATCCTGGCCACCATGGCTCCTGCTGCTGCCTTGGGAGGGAAGGGTTTATTTAAGGATTTATTTGCAAGCATGAGTGCTTCTAAGGGATGCAGGGTAACCGATATGCAGGTTGTTCACAAAAATGTGAGCATATTAGAATATGTTAGAAAACATCTAATTTTTAAGAGCCTCTGGCGATGAAATACTTACTGTGAAGGGATAAGAAGGAGCTACTCTGATAGGGGATTAATTATGTAAAAGCTAAGGAACAAAGGTAGAAATGAACTGTGAATTTCCATACCGGAATTTTCATCCTTCAGCCTGGTCACATCTAGAACAGGCATGGAAGAGATGTAAAACTGTCAGTATTGAGTGGGTTGAGTGAAGTGGCAGACAAGATCACATGGAAGGAAATGCAAGATGATGCATAGGGGGGAAAAAATAACCCTGCCTAATCTTAAGCAGAGATGAGCCCTAAATTAATTATTACCACACAAGAGACCTTGAAACGAGTGTGTCTACTCTGAAAACATAAACTCAATACAACAGTCAATAGAATTTTGAGACGCAGAAGAAGAATGAACTAGCACAGATTCAGAGAAAGACAGCATGGTAGTCAAAAGCAGAAAACAGCCCCTGCTCCAAGGAGTAGTCCATGAACTCGTTATCTGCAGCTTGGAGAAGAGAAAGTGCAGCAACATTCTGGAGGGTCAGAAAAATGAAGGGATTCAAAAAGGGATTAGACATATTCACAGGGATGGATCCACTGCTGATTAAATCAGGAAGTTGTGGTTGTGAAAACTAAGGAGATACCTGGGGAAGGTCCCTGTCTGCTGTAGGTTCTGTCCTGTCTGCCACTGAGCATGGCCAAGGACAGTGCAGAGCTGTGTGGCGTTAAGGTCTCTGAGCACCACAGGTCTCTTCCTGGGTAGAAATCTCCTGAGATGTTTAATTAGGGTTTTGTTCACTTTTTTGTTGTTCATTTTTTTTTCTTAAATTGTATCTTTAGTGCTTTATATTTATCTAAGTGGAGCATTTAATAATGTAACCTTTTCAAGGGAGTCCCAGATGATTTGACTGGTGGCAAATGATTCCACTTACCCCTAAAAATTTTTATTAATCTATTCACACCTCTTTTAAGAATTTGCCACAAGCTGTTCTCCAAACACATGTACATTTTGAACAGTGGCAGCACGTACCTGGATTAGACTCTGCAGAGAATTTGATCCACTTATTTCAAAACACTGAGTTACCTGAGCAGCATTTAGTATTAGCAGGCTATAGGGAAATACTTGGATTGATTTTTTTTTTTTTAATTTTGTTTAATAAACCCATTACTTATGCTAAGAGTACCTCAGAAAAGAAGATTCCCCTTTACAGGACAATTAACTTCTTAGTTCTCTCAGACTACACAATGGATGAGACTAGAAAGGAAAAATATTATAGTAAACAGGGATTTATACATTTTTTTCTTAACTGTTGAAAACACAGGAAATTAGTGAGATACAGTTTATATATACAAACATAGTCCTTCAAAATAGGTGCATAGGGTGTTTTTCCTCTAATACTATGAAATCATCCAAAATGTGGTACTCGAGTGATAAATATGGATATCTACCTTTAGGAAAATTAAATCCTTCCAAGGCAGAAATCATAATCCTAGATAAAAAAAAAAAAAAATTAAAAAAAATCTAGCAGTGAACAGAAATGCTGCAGAAACGTGCCTCAGATATTTACAGTATTTGTGTCAAGAACTCAAAACTGACCCAGTGCTGGCACCTAGCAGCTGATGCTTAACCAGAAGGTAGTTAATTGTGCAATGATCAGCTCTAAGCTCATTATCAAGAGAGAAATTAAACTCAAAAATTGAGAAAAAAATTGTTTAAAAGAAATGTTTTCATTTAGAAAGTGGATAAAGTCTGCTTCAGCCAGAGCAGTTGCTGAATACAGATACTGCTTCTAACACTGTGTATATCTATCAGCCTCTCTCTTTTTGGACATCAAAATGATTTCTTCTCACTTGGGAGATCCATATGCTAGAAATAACTGATTCTAAGAAGATGTTACCAACGAATAATGCTTTTCTGGTATACACTAAGAATTTTTTATACATCTATTCTGTATGTTTAGATATAACTGTTAAGATGCGCTTTTGTAGAATGCAAGGTTCCTGGTTTTGCCCCTATATAGTAGCTAAATGTCAAAAATGATCAGTTAAAGGGAAAAAAAAAAATCCCTTTACTTCAGCTATTAAACCCTCTGGCAGACAAATTCTTTCAGTCTTTTCTAATGTTAACGGATACAGATAGTAAACCAAGCAAATGAACCTTTCTAAGCCAGCTGTCCTTTTCAATGTTAAACAGCTGATCACATGAATATTTATTATATCCTCAATTCTCAAAAGGTGCAAGAGTTTTTATTCAACCAGCAGGCTTCAGCATATCAGATTTTAATTGGGAGAATATATTAAACGTAAACCTCTGTAATTTCATCGCTACCGAATAATCTAAAATTTGGGAAACTTGAGCATGGTGGACTTTCTATCAGGGATAATACTAGAATCAAGATAAAATATTTTCCTGAAATTGATGGGCTATTTTATGTGATACTTTTTTTTTGTAAACAGAAATCTATGGCATGCTGCATAGTTGCAGATGGCAATAATCCCTTTTGTTTATAAGGTTAATGAACCTATGATTTGAAACATCCCATTGTGTCCTGATATGGAGCATATTAACTTGCATAGCACAGGCATAAGAAGGTAGGTAGTAAGGAGTGCACACACCTTAGAAATCTGAAGATCTAAGAGAAAATTAATGGAACATAGTACTTTAATTCAGGCTTCTCATGAAAGCAAACTGGGTCCTGTGGAATCACTAGAAAAACCTTGATCTCCTTCCCAGATTTGAGCTAAGAAAACGTACATTTTGTTCTTTGAAAACACAAGAGCAGCACCACTAGGTCCAAATGAAGTCACCTAGAGAGGGCAGTGGTGTGGTTAAGATCCTCCATGCTTTATTCTCAAAAAAAATCAAGTAGTCAATTGAGTATTTCATGCCTGCAAACTGCAGCCATGTATTTTCAGTGGTATTAAAAATATCTTTCTCTTTTTAAGGTTATTTCATTATTATTAATTGCATATATTGATTTGAAAAGCTTAATCATGTAACAGTTTCTTTTAGCTCCAAATTATACTATCAGTTAAACAAGCTTAGAAAGTGTCTTTTTGTAGCTGAAGAACACAAACCTGAGTATAAAAGCTAGGTAAAATGAGATATGAGAAATCAGATTCTTTGCCCACAAGTCACAAGTACCTTCCACAGATGGGTGCTGCAGGCAGGTTTTCACTGCTCTGTTCCAAAGATCTCCAAGGTGGGGTATACAGACATCCTAATTTCCAAAGCTCTGCTTTCTTTAGAATTTGTGGATTGGTCACAAAAAAAGTATGTCACTTGGCACCATCTTACCCAGGAAGAAGCACAGGTGAAATTGCAGCCCAAATAAGTGTCTCAGATTACACAATCTTCAATGAGCTATTCTTTATCTCTAAATTGCAAGGAGTTCAAAGGAACTCTGGGGCAGAATGGGACTTATTTCAGAATGCTGTTTTCTGCAGTCAGCAGGGGCTTATCTTGGGTTTATGGATTTTAGTTAGGACTGCATGTTTTGAGAAATGAGAGAAACTTCTTTCAGGAGAGGTTTTATCACGTTTTGAAAATCCAGCAGTCATTGGCATATGCACTAAAGGGGCAAACAAAATCTACAGCTCCTCTTTTGCTAAACAGGAGGAAGATCGTAACAAGTATGCACAGTTGTCTGCCTTGAATTTTTAAAAATTGTTTATTGACTGTGCCTGTATTTTCAGTTTGTTTACACTTTGCAACTATGCTAATTGACAGTACCTGATAAAGTAAAATTCACAGAAATATTGCTAATTTTCCAGTTTCACTAGAAGTTGCCAGTTAATGAGATCTGTTTACAACATATGGTTTCTTTCTACAGAAATCAGGGTGTTAAGAGATTTACAGAGGGTCTCAAGTTCTCCTAGAGGAAGCTGCATCCCAAACACCTGAAGTAAGAGCAGAAGGAAGATATGAAGAAATTAATCCCAAATTCTCCTTTTGGTCATTCCCGGCTGGCTGCAAGTGCTTTCCTATGGTATGTGGATAATGAACTTACTTTGATAGCCTAAAAAGGTCTACAAGAATGGAGCACAGGGGACACACACTATTGAGTATTATCCTAAATGCAATACAACGGACAGATTAATTAATTCAGTTTTGGTATTTCAGCTGTAATGTGACACAGTGGAGTTCTGTGAGGCAACGCCACCCTAGACACAGCTGCACCTCCACAGCTTTATGTCTTTTTGCTGGACACTGAGGACTCAGAGGAGACACCCTGGCAGCAACCCTTCCTCATGGAACTACATGTGCTGCAAGTATTACTGTTATTGGGGGAAGCATGAGGATATTCCTCAGGACAGGACTTCAAAAATAGGCTGTGCTCTGCTCCATTTAGCCACTTAACTCTGCCACTGAACCAGGGCATCTAAAAGATGCTGCCTGGAATGCTCTCCACAGAACTGTGAAGTTTAATCCATTCAAATCTACCCCAAATTAAAACTGAAAACCTAGAATTAGCTTTCAAGTGTTCAGCTGGGAATGCAACATAGTTCTCTAAAGAGATGACCAAATTTTGATAAACTATATGTAGCCTGCATAGCAAAAGAAGGCACAGAGTAAGGTCAAATTTAGGTGCCCTGTTTGGAGAAGGGATGAGAGTCAAAGCACCCTTTATTGTTAGGATAGGGTCTGGAGGAAAGCATGGTAATATTTTTAGGGGCAGGGGAAGTTAATCCTTTCATTAGGAACAGGTCAGGAGCCTGGTAAGGTGTATTTCCTTTTTTTTTTAAATTTCTTAGGACTTTAAGTTCCTCTGCACTAGCCTAAACGACCTGCTCCTGGAGGTACTACTCAAACACAGTTCTTATTTATCCATTTTATCTTTTACTGATAAAATTTTGAAGCATGGCTGACCTTGTCTACGCCCCTGCTTTTCCCTGTGAAATCTGTTCGTTCCTTATCATTCATTTTCTGCCTGATGTGCCCCTCATCAGAACTGTAGTTTGGTGCAAGATAATCCCCTGTGCTGGATTAGAGAACAGCCCAAGCAATACTTTGACAAAGGGGAGACAAATTTTCTACCATTATAGAACACAGGAAAAGAAATGTGCCACAAGAATTAAGTCAAAAATTACATCCAGATCTAAAGGCTGGCTCCAAACTACTCAACAGGAATTTATTAAAATGACAGCTACTACAGTACTCTCTCACAAAAGGTGAAAAAAATTGTCTGTTTCCTGTTTATGGCTGTAGCCTGCCTTACCTCTGTGTTTGTATCAAGGGTAGAAAAAAACTCACACTTATTGAGAATTTCTGCAAGGCAAAGGCAGGTCCCTAAATCAACACTAACAACACATCCCTTGCAAAGAGAGAAAGGTTGACCAAGACCTTCAGCCTCTTGGAACAAGAATGACATCCTTAATTCTGGGGGCTCCTGAACTTTTTGTGGCTCTTTTCCAGGCCAGAGAGAGAGCGAGGAACTCCCAGCAAGCTCTGTGGGAGCAGAGCAGTGCTCAACCCATCAGGGGATATGAGACCCAGCTGGAGCACTGCTGCTCTGACTTCATGGGAGAGTCCCACAGCTCCACAGTTAAAGCCAGAGCCAACACCAGCCAAAGCTAGTTTTAACTTGCCTGGCAAAGAGGGGGTGAGCTTTTTTGTGACCCCTTGAGCTGTAGGCCAACTGCAAAGCAGCAAATCCATGAACCTGTGACTCTGAGGCTAGCCACAACTCTGTTGGAACAACTACCTCAGTTTTAACAGTGCTTGAAGCAGAAGTATCTGATGACACAAGGTTCAAGCTCCTGTACACAGAAAGAGCTGCTGTAATTTTTTTGAATTGTAAAACAGTTTAAAAGTGTCATTTCAAGAACAAGGAAAATACTTACAGTTCATGAGTAATTGCTTCTTGAGTAAAAGCAATGATGACACTTACACTTCCAAGTCCTCAAGTCTTTTGCTTTCACAAGAAAGTAGAGAAGGGAATAGAGCTACCAAAATAAACATTCTTAAATCAGAGGAGCTCTTCTTCACTGTGCCCTGAGGATGCTCTCAGTGAGACGACTTCTTGGGCATATGCTATTGCTAGTAGTATCTGGCACTACAAGTTATTCTCTTCTCTGACCTATTTTGCCCATTTTGATTCTTTCAGAGTTGCTGTGCAATTACAATGCTAACATTTAACTGAGTATGTTTAGGGTGTGTCTGTACAGCAGCATTCTGTGCCACATGGGGATACGTGAGCTGGCAACAAGTGCACTGGCTCCAAAACCAGAAACACTTGAACTATAGTACAACATTTCACCAAATTAACATGCTACTGCTATGAGAAATGACAGACTACCAAGGTGCTTGACAATATGCCATGCAGATCAATATTTCCATACTGATGTACAGTATATTTTTGACATACACCTCCTAACTCCAGTTGATACTTTCCTACTGTTAATACACTTTCTACTCCTGATTGTGAATTTTTATCAAAGGATTTCAGGTTACTTAATGTTGGAAGGGACCTGAGGAGGTCTCAGTGGCTATTGCTTAATTTTTTTCTGTTCTGTCTTCTACCAAAGACCAAAAGTTGGATGCTGCATTCTACGTGGGTCCTAATAGGTGGGTAATAAATTCTCCTCAATCTACTGGCTATGGTCCTGTTAATACAGCCTAAATTACTTCACCCAAATAAATATTAAGTAAATAAAATGAACAACCCTGAAACTAAAAATGGTAAATGTTTTTTAGACTTTTTATTACTTATGACAGATTATGCAATTTTCAGATTTTTTTTTTTTCTGCTAGTTTTGGAACAGAATTCACATAGAAAGGGTATTTTCTTCTCTGTTCTGTCACAGTCTAGAGCAAATGTCATTTTTTGGTTCGTTGCTATTCTTCTAAACTTAGGATTTGGGTGCTCTTTGGGATCACTGAAATTCAATGCAGTTATGATTTGAATAAATTCACTTGTCACTTCCACAGCAGACTGTCATTTTCCTTTACTATTGGAGATGTTCAACTGAGGTTCAACAGTGGTTACCTATGTAGTTGCTTGGAGAGAAAGAAAAGTACCACAAGAACATGCTGTTAGGGTAGGAGGCAAAGCAGGATCTTGAACTTGGGTCTGTTGTCTTCAGCTGAGTACTCTGGTCACAGAACTTTTGTCTGCTCGGGCATTTTTTCTTCCTCTTCTTCTCCTCTTCCCTTTCTATCTCCCCCAACCACAAACCCTATCTGTGAAATAATTTTCTTGAAAAATTCATGTCTGACTTAACTGACTAATACACATGTATCTCAATGTCCTCTATGGATTTTTTTTCTGTCTGATCTTCTGCAAAGAACTTCCAGTTGGCTATTATATTCAACAAAGTGAAAACACAGAGTCTCCAGAGACTAATTATCCATGGTTTTGTTAAAATATTAATTCTGGCAATCATGGAATTTTAAAATTCAGCTGAGGTTACATGAAAAGCAACTCTTTCAATAACTGCATGGTCATGAAATACTGCAAAGTTTTCTAAGATAACTTGCTATTGTGAAATATGACTTTCCCAGTCCTCTCTTAGTTGTTTTCCTGTAACAAATTTAGAAGAGTGAAGTTTGGCCCTAAAAGTTGAAATTGTGATTTTATTTCCTTGGAAAGCAGTTTTGGGTAAAAGAACAGTTCCTTTAAGAAATGTTTTGAATGCAGGGAAAAGACTGCATTAGACTGCAACTTGCAAAACGATAAATGTTCTCACTTGTCTTGGTCTTGCAACCGTGATTAGCATTGACAATTTCAGATGGATTTGGTGGGAGATGTGGATGTGTCAGCACAAAACCTTTTATGATTCTTCCTTCCATTGAGCCCAGCACTCAGTTGGTCAAATGCCATTTGAAACACCCAAGGGTGCACCTGTGGCTGCAGCTGCCACTCTTGAAGGATTTGAGTTTCCTGTAGGTCCTATGTCACATCTGCCTGAACTCTCCATAGATGTACCCAGGACATCTCAAATGGTACCAGCAGCCTCTACTAAAGCATCAAAGTTCAGCCTCAGCAAACAGTTTTCTGGACAGAAAATGAGCTATACTTATTAAGGGCAGATTCTGCCACTATATACATCACCCCCCTGTCCTTAGTTGTAACTTTTATGCTACCTATACTCCAGCCACTTAGAAATCAACCTTGATGAACTTGTGTCTAACCAGTTTTCACATTTTCCACTTGCTTCTGAGGTGTCTTAACTGGACAGCTGCTGTCATGTGGTTTTCTGTGATCTAAGCTTTTATTCCAACTTCCTGAACTTCATCTTAATAAAAAAAAAAAAAAAAAAAGAAAGCATAAATCAGTTATGTGGGGGGAATAATTTATTTTAACCCTGTTCGTTACCTGCAGAGTGTCTCTGGGATATAGGAACAGTGAAAACCTAATTTCGTGTGAATCCTGTTGTACTCTGACACACAAATGAGTGTGAAGCACAGAGCCTCAGAGGCCAGAATAACCTTTGGTTTTGTCCAAGACACAGCAGAGAAAAAATAATGCCCCTGGAAGGAACTTTGAAAGTCTCCTCAGTTTTAACCTCCGCAGTGATCTGTATTAACAGATGTGAGGTTTTAATTATTATTATTATTATTTTTATTTGGGGCAAACTTGGAAAAACATCACCTGAAACCCGCGCAGTACTTACTTATTGTGGACCCAGACTCAGGCCTGTTGAGGGAGCTGATGATGACAAAGCCGAAGCCCTCGTTCTCCTTGCGGTGGATCACCACGTCACTGGTCTGCAGGCTGTGCGAGGCGCAGCCCTCGGGGGGTGTCGCGTTGCTGCTGGAGACAGCGTGATTACTGTTAGCGTAAGTGGTGTAGTCACTTCTTGGAGAACTGTGGTGCGTAGACACCGAGCCTGGGCTTCTGCCATTCTCTGGGCACGCTTCTCCTACAACATAAATCACACTAGTATTACAGTCTGACCTGCTCATTGGCTCTGTGACTTCCAGTACATTTGCTAATGCAACATGAGCACAGTTGACTGTCTATAGCCCAAACTACTGCAAGTATTAAACTAGGAGCTGTAATAGATGCAGAGAGACAGGAATCTACACGATTATGCAAAGCATTCAAGGGCAATCAGATAAAGCAAGCATGAATACTCACTGCTAAGCTATCTACAAGAGAGGAAAGGGAAATAAGAAACAGTGGCTATTGCAAAAACGTTAGCAGGCACTATTCCCTTGTCTGCTGGTTGATCTGCCATCAAGAAGAAAATGTGACCATCTAATCCAATATAAAATTATTTGTGTTAGTATTAAAAGAATTTAAGGGGGCAGCTAACATAGAATAATTAGGATTAGCTGCATAATGTTCTTACAAGTTGATCAGCATGCTCAAAAGATGTTCACGGAACAGAGCAGTTACACAATGCAAAATAATCACAAATAGTTTTTCTGTGGGTGTTGTGACAGAAGCAGTGGTCATTTAAAGATTTTGAAGATGCTCTTTTGTGGTGAGTGTGAAAGGGCAGAAGAGAAAATGGAGTCCATCCACACTCCAGTATTGCTTTACAGTAGCAAGAAGAGGGAACAAGTTAAATCTTGTGACACTACACACTTTTTTAGTAAAAGTATTTTGGCAAATGAAAAGAGTAAAGTTACACTTCCAGATGGAAGAAAAGATTTCTGTTCCTCACAGATCTAGGTTGTTTACATAAATCGGCATTTATCGACAGTTTTAATACAGAACTCTCTGATGAATGTAAGTAATATGTTCTCCGTTTGGACCAACGAGACTGGCAGAGTCATTCTGCTGAACATGTGAAGGGCTTACGCATACACACATACATCCTAGGAAGAGAGCTTGCAAATTAGACCTTCAATGAGTATATAATAATAAAATAAACATCATCCAAGGACAAGCTGTTGTTTTCTCAATCAGGTGTGTCCTTTAACAGTCCCTCTGCAGCCATGAAATAAAGTGATTAGAGAGAATAAAGAGGAAGAAAAACAAACAATTATTATACTCCTGGATTAGAATTGAAAATCTCCAAGAGTTATTGAACCAAATCTGCAACTAAATGCCATAGTCAGTGACAAGAGAGATCTCATTTTCTGGCTGTCATGTTTCAGAAAGCTGAATATTGTTTATGTCAGTATGGCTGCAAGAGAAAGGAAATTATCTTACCCTGCAGAATGACCAAGAGATGGCTTGGCCATAAAAGAATGCAACTGAATGCCATCAAGTTATAGGAAAAGAAAGATAAAGGAGGAAAAGTTTACAGGGCTATTTGATTGTCAGATATGCAATAGATATTAATCAGAAAAATTACATTTTCCTTCTGCCTGTGAAAAAAATGGCATTTTAATCCACTTTGTTCCAGATACCAGATTTGCCCAATCAAATTGTTTTCCAGAGCCCGTGGATGGTGATTTTCTGTTCCATGTCTGGGTAAGTATCTGTGCAAAATGGTGATTCCAGGTGAGGGCTAGGATATGTACCTCAGCTACCAGGCAGGTAAGGAAAGCTCCACAACCCTCTGTTGTACAAATTCATGCTAGTGAGAAATTCACACAAAATCAATTGGCCCGATGCATTAGTATAGCATTTTTCAGTCACGCCCAACATCAGTCATTTCAAAATTTTTCCACAAAGCTGATATTGTAAGACAACAAAATTAAAATCCTGTTCAGCTCCTGAAATGCTTAAACATTAATGAGTTACACACTATACTCCCCAGTGTGGCACTCTCAAGGCCCAAGCATAACTCCAGGTGTTTTACCAGCTTGCTTCATTCTCTCTGCCAGGAGACCAGAAGGTCTGATAGGCCCTTTTATCTAACATTTAACAAGCAGCAGCGAAGGCTGGCATCCCCTCTGCGCTAACCCTCTTGCTAATTTTGCCTGCAGTCTGCACAGCCGGCTGACCCAGGCAAGGTGCTCCTGGCAAGGACTCGGCGGATTACCTTGGTTATCGGCCATTTTCCTAGCGCTGGGGGAGCTGCGGGGGGGCGTCGCGCCGGGCGGAGGGGGCCCTTTCTGGCTGGAGGACTCTGGAGTCAGTAACAGAAGAAAGTCAGTCCCGCGAGAGCGCGGCCGGCAGCGAGCTGCGGTGCCGCAGTGGGAGGGGGACTGCAAAGACGAAGATGAGTGGGAGGGCAGCTTTTTGGCAGGGGAGCGAAGGGGAACGGCGCAGGCAACGACAGCGGATCTAGGGCACGGGGAGGCAGGAGACGAGACGGGCTGGGAACGTGGTTTTGCTCATTTCTGGTGCCTCAGTGAGGTGTACTCGCCACTAGTGTTTTAAAAGTTCTGAGATAAACTTCTTCCCTCGAGTGAGCAAAGGCTGCAGTGGAATGGCAGCAAATTCTCCCATTAAAGCTTTAACAGCTGTTGCCACACATTTTTCCAAATTCCAGAGGTTTTCAATAATTGAGACTGAGCTAGTCTAAAGGTTTAACTTACTTCAAATTCCTCATATTGCTTTAGGTTTATTTTCTGAACGTGTCTGCTTGACAGGAAGATCTGGCCCTGTTCCTAGAAGCCACTTGGGCCATACAGAAGTTTTTCAGCCAGCTTGCGTTGCAGTCCGGGGGAAAGTCCAGATAACATTAGTGAGACCAGAAATGGGCTTTTAACACATACAAGAGTGAAATGAGTTCCTGCCCTAAACAGTTAACAGTCTTTGAGCCTTTCTCTGATTGCTTATTGAGACAGTCAGCTTTAACAGTTTTAACCTAGGTGAATGTTTTGTCCAAGAAGTGGATAAGAGGAGACAGTACAGACCGAGACAGCATTGAACAAATCCAGACCACTCATGATCACCACACTGGGGTTGCCAATATTGTTTCCACTTTTGAAGGAAACAACACTCAGCTGTAATGTTTTGGTCACAGAAACAAGCGAGACATATTTATAATTATTCTTTCTTCCAAATAACACAAGCATTCAATCTGATCTTCATTTTCTCTATTTTTTAGAAACAGCACCTGCTTGTGCTGCCAGCACTGAGATGTGATTTTCTATTCGCCTATCCCAGCTTTCACTCACCTGTGGATAGCACCTTTCTCCTCACAGTAAGATTCACTTGCCCATTGCGGGCAGCGTTATGCATAAGATCAATCACGTATCGGTGGGTTTTGCCGGCCACTGGAATCCCATCTACATACACCAGCTCATCACCAGGGTGGAGACGACCATCTCGGTCTGCCGAGCCCATGGCAATTACTGCTCCAATGAGAATCTAGGCAGCAAAGAAACAGAATCCCATCATATATACACAGAGCCTCCAGTTTAGTGCCAGGAACGTTGCAGTGATTTTCCCTTTCTTTCAAAATTAAGCTAGTGATTCAGTGATCTTCAGGTGAAGAGACCAGTTTGTTTCTGAAAGCTGTGCTGCTCCTCTGTAGGTATGACTGAAGATGCTTCTTTGCCTTTGGTAAGACGTTTCCTACATGCATAGGAGTGATACCCCTGAGAATCCTGATCTGTGGATGGTCTACCTGGTATCTTCTAATCAAGACCATCTGTCTATAAGGAGTGTTGCGCTTATATAGACTATATTATGCAGAAGATCTAACCAGATTAATTCCATGTAAGGGTCCTTTTGACTTAAAATTACTTAAGTAGTTAGTCTTCATATTTCTTATTGAAGGTTCCTCACTGCTCTTTGACTTAAGTACCTGGAGGTCAGTAGTGGAAGTGACCCCACTACACAGAGTTTACTCTGGGACTCTTCAGGGGAAAAGCGCTCTATCAAATGTTGTTACTCATAATTAATAATTTCTCAGGTAGTGGCTGATTAACAAAATGGAAAAAGAGGGAAACTGTCAGCTTACGCTGGGCAGATGTTGTTTTCCCAAATCGACATTTAAATGGAATTTGTATGTGACTTATAAACTAGTAAAAAATCTGTTCAAAACCTTTTAATGACTTTATCCACTTTCTATGCACATAAATTCACATAATTTATTAGAAGAAGACATATATATTTTCCCTGTGGAATAACTGGTAGAACAGCTGAGATGGATTCAAACAAAACCTGCCTTCTTTGAAAGAATATTAAAGCATTCACAGTGTGTTTCAAATTTTCCTTTATCTTCTTCAGTGTGAGAGTGAGCACAGAATGATGGATATGACATGCCGTGTGACAATTCACTTTAAATAATAAGAGACAAAAGCTATCAAGTATTCCTTTTCATGATGAATTGCAAAGGCTAGATGTGGTAGTCACGCAGGTGGTCTTGTGTTTTTTTGTACTCTTAGCTGCAGAGTTGCAAGTTTCCTAGCAGAATGTTTAAATGAAACCCCATGTGGAGCCTGGAGAATTTTCCTCAGTTTCCAGCCCCCCTTTGGCTCATTTTTGCTTTCAAAACTTAGCAGACAGAACACGGTGCAGTGTTTTCCTGCTTCCTGGTGGGATCCTGTTAAGCAGTGCCCGGCTGAGTTGCCAGAGAGGCTCTTTCAGGTTCTCCATTCTGTTCTTCAAATAGTGAATGAATATACCTCAAAGCTTTGGAAAACAGATTTTGTGTAAAATCCAACTATGAAATACGTATTTATGCTCCTTTACTGGACAGGAAAAGAGCTGTCCAAATCTATATTTAGCTAGATCTCCATTAAGTATTCTCAAAACCTTTATATTTGGGAATGTCATATGAGCAAGAATTTTTTCCTAGTCATCTTGGGAAGAGATGAGTGATAACTCTCTGCATCTTGGACGACTGTAGGGACTGCCTTCCTCCTTTGGTTTTACTGAGCATTTGAGGTTTCTTCATAATTGACTGACAAAGTATTGAACAATTTGTGCACCTTTAACCTTTGGAGAAACACAAATGCAGCTCAGAGCATGGTAGGTCATCAGTATCTATAGTAAAGTGCAAAAACTCTTTCTGGTTTTGACTAATTAATTATTGCTGATATTTCACATATCCACAGTGGAATGTGATTATGTTACTCATCTCAGTGGTGGAACTGCCTCCTAAAATAAGCAGCAGAGTCCTACTTTAAACACTTCAGGTAGGTGGTTTGTCAAGATGATGGCCACCGTATCTGTTATCTGGTATATTTAATAGCAAGAACAACTTCTCTTTCCTTTTTTCATTTTCTGTGTTTGAACTTGTTTATTATCCAGTATCTACTTATATTTCATGGCTGAATAGTTTCCATATTATTTATAAATTCTACAAGCAAAACACAAATTGGAAAAATATTTATCAGGACTATATTAGCTCTGTAATGCAGTTTCATAGTGGAATCAGATTGCTTTGAATGTGTGAGGAAAAGGATGATGACATGTAGGCAGTAAAGAATATGCTGTAGAGAAGAGGAAACGTTTCATCTGTTGTTTGAGATTGCACATGAGAAATGCTGGGATTAGGAAGGCTGTGACAGAACATAATCTAAAATTGAACCCTGCGTTGATTAACGCAGATGTGCTAATCTGTTTTGATACTGATTCTTTGTGATTCTTGGTAACTGACTTTGTGTTGTAGTTTCTCTGAATATAACACAGTAGCTTCACAGGCACAAAGTAAAATGTAAGTAAGAAGCATGCATACAAGGTGTAATTCATCTCACCCTAATTTTAAGTGTCTGTGATGTCTAAATCCAAGCTAATTGACTGGACTCTAATCACTGCTAAAACCAGGAGTTCCTAAGGTGAGGTCTGCATTCTGCTCTATGGACATCTGTTACGTCTTAGAAATGTCGGGGGGTTGGCACTGATCATAAAGGGAATATAGATATACATCTTGCAGGCATTTTTGAGAAGAATCCCAGTCAATGTGTGTTGAAAAGGTGAAACTCTTAGTGTAATTATGTATATACGTTCCTGTGATTTTGAGTTTGAGCTGCACAAATGTATCCAAAATACTTCTTTGTGTTTGGACAGAACTTTGCAGCCTCAGTGAAGTTCCAATTTACATATATTTGCAACCTTTCAGTGATATTATAATTCACTGTAATAGAGTCAGATTAACTCTTCAGGTTACTGGAAGATGTGATAAGTACCTGTGATGGTATGACCTCATGAGACTTGAGAGGCGACTGGAACTGGCACAACCCACAGTGTTGGCATTTGAAATTTCTCAATAAAGTTGGGTCTTTCCTTTGCAAAGCATCTTTATGCTTACAAATATGGAAAGTGGAGTAGTCCTGAAGCACTTTCTCCTTCTAAGTTGCCTGGTAGCTGATAAGACTAGAAGGAAACTAAGCTACAGTCCCTCTATAGCGTCAGTGTTAGCCTTCTAAAAAAAAAAAAACCTACGTAGATTCTGCTTCTTTGAAATATTTATTGCCTTATGCTGAAGGATCCATATTCCTTTTTAGAAACCAAACCACAAAGAAAAAAGGCAATGAAAGCTTCCTTTTGTTCTGTGTTACCTGACTGCACAGCTGGAGAGCTGAAACAAACATTTCAAAGTGTCTCAGTTCTTTTTTCATAGGAAATGCAGGGATTTGGAGGATGGGCAAAAATTGTGTCTCCTTTTCTGGAGGTGAAAGGAATAGGAGACTGCAGGTGGGCTGTCCATAGGGGAGCAGAGAAGCAGTGGAGGAGAGAAAGCAGCTAAGAAGTCTTGCATTTTGAATGCAAAACAGATGGAAACTAAAAAAGTGGTGTACATCTGTCATCTTTATTAATGATGAATTTGAGCAGCAAAAACAAGTAGGTGGGCAACAAAGAGGGAGTGAGAACTCAGAACTGCCACAGCTAGCTCTAAGGAGGTATCTTTTTGCCTCGTAGGATATTCAGCCTTTAACTAGGTTCTTACTCATTTCTGAGTACTTTGAGACATGGTTTGTGGGGAGACATAAAGACCCTAAATTTAGATTGACATGTTTGGGGGAAAAAATGCTTTTGTATTTGTAAGCCCTGAAACAGAAATAGCAACCTTGATGCTAAGTGCAGGCTGAGAGCAATTGTTCAGCAGGACAGTGAAGTCTCTTAGAAGGTGTCTCATAAAAAGCAGTAGTTTTGGTCCTGCTCTCTGAAAATAGCAAGGTGCTTATCTCTGCACTTGGTATCCAGCTATGACTCTTTAACTTTGGGCAGTAAAGCCAGGTCAATCTTTTGGTGAAAAGAAACTAGAAAGAGCTGCTTCCTTAGTAACAGTGCTTAATGCACGTACCTGGAGGCAAAAGATTAGTTTCCAAATTCCCACTCTACTGAATTGTTGAGCAGAGTCATAAATTCAGGTCTTCCACAACTCTGGCATGTATTCTTAACCATCAGAATATTAGATTTTCTAAACCAGTTTTCTAGTATTTCTTTAGGTTGAAATCATTCCATTTTATATAAATAATGATCTTTTAGATGAGGCATTTGAGCTGCACTTTTCCCAATGAGAACGTTGTAAACCTCCCAACTGCAGAGCCAGTCAGACATACAGTCTGTGACTACTTAATTATCCACATGTAATGAAAAAAAGCACTGAAGGAGACACCAAGACAGACTAGAATACTGAGCAGCCTTGTAGCCAGGGACACTCTCCTGGGAGGTGAGAAATGCCACTAGACACCACTGTCCAAAGCAGGTAGAGGGAATTTTCCAAACATTCCATCAGTGCCAATTCTTTGTAGGATAAAATGATACAGTGGGACATTTCTTCTAGCTCCTACATAGATTTTGGTTTTGGCTTCACCCAGTAGGCAAGCTTTGAGAACCCATACTGACTGGGCTATCCAGAAAGGACAGGAAAAATGCTTAGTTGGAAAATGTGCAGATGATGGCTCAGTGGCCACATTTTATGTGTGGTGGGACATGCTCCACAGAAGAAAGTCACACTAGAGGGGGTTCAGGCACTCTGCAAATGTAGATGATGAAACAGTGTTATTTTGGAGTCCTTCTGTGCAGCTACACCTTATTTAGCTTGGAAAATTCATTCCAAAACATTCATTCTAAAGTGGGGTCTTTGCATTTCAGTCGGCACTTGAAGCACCTTTTTTGGAATAGAGCGCATTTGTGTTTTTTACAGAAAGCATCAGTAAACTATTAATATGTATCTAGTTTGACAGATGTTGACAGTTTTAAAATAGAGGAGCTTCTTTGTTTCTCAAAGCCATGTGTTGGTTAATGTTAATGCTTGAATGACAACTATATTATTCTGTATGAATTTGAATATGGAATATATAAATCTATCAAATAGATACACATTGGCTGAGAAATTTGCTAACACAGGACTCAGACTATACGTAAGACTGATAATAAATGTTAACATTATTAACTTGGCTACATTATCAAAGTTATTCTGAAGGAGTACTAATTCTGCCTGCTCTCTCAAAATTATAGTATGTATATATACCACTAATTTACCAAAATGTGCATACATTTTTTTTTAAAAAAAAGTCTGTATATGCTTTATTTTATATTTTACTTCACCTGTAATGAAACTATGTTGGTTTTGTTACCTGCTATTTGGTTACATAGATGTTGTCCTCCTAATGGTATAAAGCTATCATTTTTATGCCTGGTGCATCACACGATGTTGTCACCTAACCTGGAACGTGGACTACCATACCCTGGTGGGCCTTCTGTGTTTCTGGAAATAAACTGCATTGTCAACAGTATCTTTTAACCTTATGCATATATACACTCTACCTACAATGAACACAGTTATACATAGTCTTGGATGATGTGGTTTTTAGACTTTTCTACTTAAACTCGATTTTGGGAAGTCAGGATTAAAAGATGCCAGGTTACACTCTGCAGTAAGAGGCTCAGTGATACACTGTTTCTAACTAAATTCCTTCTCATTCTATCTTAAGTTACTGTGGTATGTTTTAGATGTGGACAATCTGAGAGGCCTGTATTTTTCTATGGATGGATAAAAAAGATATTTTATTTATAGCCTTAACATGGTCATTTGGGTTCAGCTACGTAGTAATAAGTTTCTGACCTTTGCACAGATTTTACAGTTATAAAACAGAAACTCAGGAAGGAATAACTCACAGGCTGTCCAGGCTCATCTCCTCCCAGGATCCTGAAGCCAAACCCAGATTCCATTCTCCGAAGGTGAACATCCAGCTCCTTGTAATCGGGACCTGGTTTAAAGGGAAATCCCACTGAGCAAAGCATTTTGGCTTTGTCTTGAGAATTTGCACCAGCTTCCCTCCCACCCTGTTTTCAATGCACATGACTAATGGCATCCTAGTTAGAGCTGGTGGAAACAAAGGGGACACAATGTGTTGTACAGAGACAAGGGAGAGACTTGAAAATACAGGTATCTCTTGGGGGATGCTTATGTTCAGTGAGATACACTAAACCAAGCTGGAACACATTCGTAGGAGAACAGTACTGGAAAAGCCTGTCCAAAATAGAGGTTACAAAGGAGCCTTCTTCCTACAGCTGGCTGCATAATATATTGCTGTTATCCACCTCGTATTTGTGTTTTCTTTGCAGTTCATTAAAACCCAAAGAAAATAAACTGAAACAGGAGGTAGAGATACATAGAAAAATTATCGGTCAAACTTATAAAGGATGAATAATCATTGTAAGCCATTTTAGTTCCACAGGATCTAAAGTAATGTGTATTTTTATGTACCGTATCTTTTAAGTACTCCACTTTCAGGTAATACCCTCAATAAAGAGTTTTGATGAAAGCTATCATTATAAGCCTCTGAGTCTTAGGGTTTAAATTGAAAGCTAACATCATTATCTTGAACTCCTTAATGCTACTCAATTAAAATCTCAACAGCTTTATGAATCATTAAGATTGTGCTGCCATATGCCTGTGAAACTTGCCTGTAAACATATATTCTGCCCTGGAATATATTAGTTCAGGAACATAGTATTTTTTAAAGTCAGTTTCTTATAAAAGTATCTTTAGCTTCATTTGAAAGAGCCCATTATTTTGGGTCTTGAAGCCCTCAAGATACGAAAGAGAAATTTTGACTAAAATTTGTAAGAGTATAAAATGAAACCATAAGCAGTTAGAGGACTAAGAAGTTGTCTATTTTGACTATCACTTTGTGTGTTCAGAGATGCCTTAGGTTCATCACCTGAAGTAGACAGGAATTAACAGGAATGGTCTTTCGTGCAGATTGCACTCTGGCTTATAAACTGACAGCTTTTGGCCAGTGTTACCTTGTTGACAAGCTCAACAGACAAAAAAGGATAAGTGGGTTTGTTTCAGCAAACATATATGTCAATAGCGTTTCAAATTGTGCCCTGTCTCCTCACAATGGGAGGGACTACAGATGGCTGAATCATGTACTCCAGTGACTGTCATTTACAGATAGCCCCAAGAGCCATTGGTGAGTAACTCACAAACTGTGGAGTTGGGCAGATCCCAGCTTTAGGCTTGGATTAAAGCTGATTCAGTTTAACTCAGGTCTTGCAAAGACTCAGTGTCTTGCAAAGACACACAGTGGCTCTGTACTGTGTGCCAGACTGCTCTAGATAGCAGCATAGTGCAGTATTTCAGCAGTGTATATTGGTATGAGTGAGACTGAATTACAAATCTTTCAAGTGGTAAAACAGAAGTATTTCCTTTCCCTACCAACCTGCTTCTCATATATTGAGAAGGCAAATTCAAACATCCTAACAGCACATTATCCTGACTTTTTTTTTCAATTTATTTGATAAGTGTCTCAACACTGAATAAAACAACAAATGAAATATGTACATGTACAGTATGTTAGCTTAAAGAAAAGGTTGTTTCAAAGTTGTGAGAAGCATAGGAATTTTGAGATGAAAGCAACACCTTATCTTTACCTGATTTTCTGTGCCTAAGTGTAACAAGCATGGGGCTTAGTACTAGGAAGAGGGCTTTGTAGAAAGGCACAGTAGGATCACCACAGTAGGATCACCAATTAGAGCCCAGGTTTAACACTCAAAGGCACTGTTTCCAGCAGTCTGTCACAAACCAAGCTCTACCTTTACTTGAGCACATATGAATGAATATGCACAGTCGGGAATATATTAAAAAAGTATAAGAATGTCAGGTTGTGAAGTATTCATGCCCTGGCACACTGAGATGAAAAGGTCCCTCAAACACATACATTGACAAAGCTGATCCAGACCAATGTCAGCACAAGACTCCAAAATAAGAAGGTGCTTTTTATTTTTTTATTTTTTTCTTTTTTAAGGGAGGTGGCTTTTGTACCCATTTAGAATGCAATAGGTAAGCCAGGTTGACCATGAAAAGGTTTAGTCTTATCAGTGCTTGCTTCTTTAGGATTCTGGTACTCCTTTTTTTTCCTTCAGAAAGGATTTTCAGATTAACTAAATTTTGTATTGTCTTGCTGGAGAGGGTTTTTGGTTGATTATACAAAGAAAATTACCTATACTTAGAGAAAAATGACACTCCTGAGCCTTGTGATATACTGCAAATTGTTGGTTAATATAACTTCATTATGGAACATGTGGCTTTTTTTTTTTCTCTTGGTAAACTAGATTACCACCTTGTGGTTCATGCCAAGTAAGAAGAAATGAATAGTTTTGCAGCCACGGGAGTCAATCCAAGACTAAATTAGTATGGTCTTTTGCACAGTTTGCTTATCCTTCCAGTCAGTTTAATACTCCTGAATGTCCCATCTCCTATGAGATTCATCGAAAGGAGAGTTTCAGCTTAAAGCCCATATTTCTGACTGTACAATGTAAGTACTCTGTGCAAGAATGACAAAGTTCCCTCTTATCCCTTGCCTCTCTACACATATATTAGAAAAAGAACTTTAGGTTTTCTTGCTAGTAACTTCATTGTCTTTTTTTATTGTTCTAGCATATTATTTCTTCTTTTTATGTAATGGAAAACTTTCTTAACTCATCATTTGGCCTAGAAGAGAAAAATACCCAAGCAATTCACTTTGCTAGGTTATAAAACCATCTGGCTCCCCACTGAATTTGAGAATGGTATTGGACAAGCTGTGATCTGATCGTTGTTGCACAGTGAGGATGGTAAGGAGCACTGGGAAATTCTGCTTTCTGGTTTCTGGATCACAGGGAATTAGCTTTAAATTTAAAAGTACCAGAATAGATTGTCATTGAACAATAGAGAGATCTCACAGGTGATGATGTGATTATCAAATCTCAGCTGCATTTCCGTGCTGTATTCATTTGAATTGCTAGGTGAATCACACATTGATAAGTGTGCATGCAATTGTTTCTTAAAATTATATAGGGAAAAGATATCCCTGAAGATGATTAATTCATTTTTTGTACGAGTCAAGTTGCACAAGTATTATGTGATTTTTATAGTGATAAATCTGGTATTTGGTATGATGCTGTAAATGTTGAGATGGAATTTTTTTTTCATTAAACCTCTTCTATATTGCAATTAAAACAAAGATGAAGAACTTTATTGTAATAATTTTACAGTCTTTCTGGGTGTACTCAACTCTCCTTCTAACATAAAAATTAATTTGGATTCCTTTGCTGAAGATGGTGAAGATTTTTGCTTCATATAAATCATTAATGTGAATTATGATTGACATAAATCTACCATAACTTTTTATCTTAGTTTCAGATGCTTTGGAAAGATGTGAAAATCTTGAAAACAGTCATAGGTCTGCTGATCTCCAACTTGAATAGCTTTTTAAAAAGCATATATATTTCCTTTTGATATTTATAGCGAGGAAAAGCTGGTAAATAAAGACTCCAGTATAAAAATCAGCAAAGAAAAAAAATAAAGAGCAAAAAAAAAAAGATTTGATGTTCTAACACATTTATTCAACGTATAAACTCTACTGGGGTATGCAAAACCAACACAATAACATATTTAATTTAGCATCTCTGTCCAACCTGTATAGGACTAGAAAAGACTTTAATGGTATTGTCAAATCTGCTTGCCTTTTTTTTTTTTTTTGCATGGCATGTCTGTTTTAACAGTTTACTTAAGATCACATTGGGAAATGAAATATTGAAGGTTTTAAAACAATCCTGTTGCCACTTTATAAGACCAGCGGTGATTCAAACACCCCCAAAAAGCATCTGTTTTTGAAAGTTTTTACTTTTAGGCTTTTACAGAACAAAATATATGTATGGGAGCAAGGAATGGGTGCGTCTGCATAACACATCAGTTCTATTCTGTTGCAAATGAAGACAGAATTAATTTTTTTTACACAAAATATTGCTTAAGCTCAGATTTGAGCTTGAGCTATAGAGACACATTTTTATATTGAAGAGTGAATACTAGCATATGGAAGTACACATAAAACATTGCAAAATACACAAAGGCCAGGTGAGGAAAAAGAGATACTTTTCCTTGCTCAAAGTGCAAAACTATTATAAGAAGAGTTAAGAGTTAGCATTCTGTAACCCCACAAAGCTCACACAAAAATAAAATGGTGACTGCACAGTCATGACTGTCCATTTTCTAGAGAAATGATTGAAGAAAGAAGAATAACTAAAACATAAAATGAAGGACAACTAGTTTACAGAACAATGAAGGCTGAAGAATACTTGCCAGAGGAATCCATTCGAAAACCAGTCCTGGGCAGCACTTGTTCTGAATAGGAAAATGGGGAATTAAAGATGAAATACATTTCTCAAGTTATTTAAAGATGCAGCATCAGTTTCCCTGGTGTGTTTTGAATTACTGAAGTACAATTTCTACTTTTTATTGCAGTTTTCTTTCTCTCCTCCTTCCTGACTTCCTAGATGATACATGTACATAATCCTGTTAGATGTAGACCTCCCAGTCTATTTCTATGCAAAGTGAAAGAAATGGGAAGATGGTAATGTTTCTTTAACACAACATAAGTTATGATGAAGATATAATTGCAAATGTGTTTAAAATTGTGGAAGTCAGTGACAATATATATGCCTATTCAAGTATAGCAATAAAAGGGAAAGTTTAATGGCTGTGCTTAGATGACCTGAACACTGCTTTTATTCAACTCAATTGCAAAACATCTCTTGTCACCAAGAAGAGCAAAATTTTGGTGGGAGGATGTATATTGCCAATAGCAACAGTTGGTTGTACATGAAAGCAAATGCAGGTAAACTTATTTAACCTACTTTTCATACAGGTAGTTTCAAAGTATTTGTATTTCACTAGATAAAGTGCAGCAAATAACTGATTTGTTTTCATATACAGGTACTTTGTGGGCATTAGATGAATCCGAAACAACTCCAAAACTTAATTCACTGTCACACTTCCTTTGCTGATTTTGAAATGTTCTGAATAAGAATTTCTGCTTTATTATATCTACAGCATCCAGAGTGACCTGCAAAACTTCCAACCAAGAGGTGATTTCCATTGGCCTACAAACAACAAAAAGGTAAATAAAGCACTAACACATTCACTTGTGACCCTAAACCAGAATGTCATGTCATGTATTATTTCATGGTATAGATGGGGTACATTCTGTCACATCAGCATCTGTAGGACGGTGATGCAACATGTTTGTATTATCTTCCTCAGACAGAAGGAAGACAAGAGTGGATTTAATACTGTAAGTAAGTAGTTCTCAGCAGAAAGAAGCCAGAGAACCCAATTTTAGCTAAGCTTTCTGGAAATAGGTGGATGTGGTGAGGGAAATAAGAATATAGTATTTCCTCTGTGGGCACTTCCTTACCACTTTGGAAGAGTCTGGACTAAAGCTACCTGCCTTCTGGTGTACTCCTTCCTAAAGGCAACATGGACTGTAATGGTAGCAGCAAAGACATTTTCCCAGAAATAGAGATTTTCCCAGAGGCTACTGAATGTCTTAAATACTCTTACTGAAAAAGCTGTATGTAACAGCCATGACCTGCTCAAATTCAGACAACTGGTACCCTGCTTACCTAAAATACAATCTAGAGATTCCAGTGGGTGGGGACATTCAGTGTCCTATGGTATTTCTGATCACTGGCTGTGTTAGGAGCTGTATCATGTGGGTTATCGTGTATTAGTTTGTAGGTGGCTGCCAGTCTATACTTTGGTGGTTAAAGGAGGTAGCTCCTTCACACTTTAGACTTTGTAAAGTGATTTGGGATGCTTCAACATGAGAGGTGCTATCTAAATGTAAATATTCCACCAGCACAACTCATGAAAACCAAAACCTTTGAAACTGGTGCTGCTCCACTGCAAACTTGGAGAAGAGATTTTTTTTTTTACTTACATCCTTTCAGGATTTTAATGGAATTCTTGAAAGAGATGGAATGATTTTAATGTATAGAAAACAATTTTATCTTGATAGTCTCAATAAGGTTTTAGGTTTGAAAGGACACAAGCCTTTTCTCTTGGTCATCAAGCTTGAATTACTTTTTGGAGCTGCTGTAAGATTGGTTCATTCTGCGTTTCTACTTCTGTTTGCAGTCACCCCAATATCCCCCAGAATTGGCCTCAAGCAGCAGAGTGAAAGAAGCACACCTATGCTCAAACTGTGACAAGTTAGGGAAAAACCTGCTATGTTAAGGTAGCCATGTATTTTAAGTAAGTTAAAAGTATCTTTTTTGTAAACTATTGTTTGTGGTCAAGGAAAAGTGCCTGTCAATCTTCAAAGCTAATCTCAGTAAGTCTGATCTGGTTTTTGTTCCTGAGTAGGTGTACTTACTTTGCCTTTCAGAACTTGACATAGAGTGTTGTGGTGTTAATTAACACCTAACTTGTCATCAATGATTTGGCATCTAGCATTTAGTTTCCCTGTAGTTTAGGAATTCACACACATGAAACTTGGAACTGTGCTATGCTGAAGGTGTTGAACCAACTCTTAAAGTTCTTAAACATCCCCAGGAAGATAAATCTAAGTGCATACTTGTATTTCTGGTAACTACAGCAAAGTGATGTTTATTTTAGGAAGAAGCTGCCATCAGCAGGCTGGGTCTGTGCACAGTACAGGGTATTTGTACCTGTGTCACTGGCACTTTGAAAACCAGCATATAACCTCTATGTTGCTGTGCTCATGTGATAGGCAAACCATTAGCAAGTAATAGAAAACTTCAAACGAGGAAAGATTTGTGAAGAATATTTAACATATAAGAAAAGACTTTATTAGCAATGTCTCCCTATGTCAACTGCAGTGATACAGGCAGTTCTTCTCAAAACTCACATAACTCTGGGCCAAAAAACCTTACAGAACAGCAGCTCCCATGTGAAGAGGAAGGAGCTGAGACTGGTCCTCAGCCAAGCAGAATGCATGTCATTCATGCACATCCTAGTGCCTTGTATCTGCCAGGAAGAAGCTGGCTGAACTGTTAATTTTACCAGATACTGAGAGACTCTAGCAAGCTCTGTTTTATTAAAACCTATCACTTAGTTCTTATAGGAAACTGACCTTTACACAAGACAATTTGAAACTTTCTATTAACTTATTATTAGATTAATGCTGGTATTTTCTAAACTTTGTTATACCTCTTGCTTCCACCTCTTAGGAAATCATGCAGCAGAAGGCATGTACGTAGAGGCCAAGACAAAGACACTAGACTATGCAACACTGCCACCATGAACAGGCATTCAAAGTGCAGAGTTTTAAAATGTTGACATGAGATTTTTGTATTCTCCATATGAAGCCTTTTTGGTTGAACTTCTGCCATGTGTAGTTGTCTTTTATGTGATATTGGAATGAAAGAATTAAAAAGTAACACTTGAATGAATAATGAAATACTTGGTAAATCTGTTGCAATCTTTTTTGTTTGTTTATTTTGATCAGCTAACCTGTCCTAGAAACAAGAGTCAGGAAAATAAAGCTAAGAAGCCTCCTTCTGAACTGCCACTTGTACATAACTGCACCTGAAATAAATCTCCACTATGGGAACTAGTCTATGAGCTGTGGTGAATGAGGATTCAGCTGTACATTTCAAAGAGTCTTGCTATATATCAAGATTCATTCCATATCAGAAGAATGCAAAACCAAGTTTAATTTTGTCATTAGAAGATAGAATAGTAAATAGCTTGCACATCTGGTTTTATATTTAATCTAAAATAAATTACACTATGCTTCTGAAACTGAAAGATGCAAAATATTTGTTAAAATAGATAAACAATGAACAAGACCTGGGACACTATACTGACTTGACTGAAACCAATGGTGAACATACCAGACTTCTTTGCTGTCAAAATACAGCCCTAACAGCAGAGTTCACCTACAACATGACATATGAGTATTCTTATTTGCATCAGCAAAGTCACTGGAATTCTCTGGAGGAAGAATTATGCTAATGAAAGGTAAGGACGATAGTATTAATTGTCCATATTGCATTATTTTCTAGATCATACTTTGCCGAATGCTAAATATACGGAGCAAAATTAGCACTAGGAAACATTCTTATTTCCTTGCCATGTTTTAAGGTAAATAGGGGTCTTGCAAGTGAGCAGAATGAATGTCATTATGCTGTAATATCTTTTCCAAAGCTGGGCAAGCAGCAGTTTGAAACAGCTCATGGGCAATGCAGTTCCCACTGGTCTCATGCATCTGTGACCACTTCCCCAGAGCTTACAAGTCAGTCTTCTTTTTACTGTGACTTCTTAAGTACTCCCTACCGCTTTGCAGATGAAACCCTATTTGTATAGCTTTTAGTAAAGTGTAAACCGTTGAAAAGAAAGCAATACTGCATTCTTAATGCCACCATCAGTTGCAAAACTGACACTTCATATTAGCATAGGTCATTTGGGAACTACTTTGCAATCCAGCAATCAAAATCACTTTACATCCACAGTCCTGTGATGATGATATTCCCGTAACTCCATCTGAAAATGCTTTTGGTTTCACTGTCAGTTCTCACAACCAACAAATCCATTTCGTCATGGCAAGTAACTCTTTCTGCAGTGATGAACAATACAAAATTATTTGATGTTGGTCTGCCAAATTTTCTCTCCTTTTCTAATGTATCATCTCTTATTTAAAAACAGGATTACAGTCATTTAGTAATATAAGTTCTTGCAATTTCTCTTTGATATTCCTTGGGTAGCAATAGATGCAAGGAAAACAACAACTGGTACTGTTTAGAAATTACTTTGCTATAACTCAACTGTTCATACTCTAGGTCAAAGAGTAGTTTGATGATGATATGTACTAATTAGTAATTTCCCAATACTCTTTTATGCACTAGGTAAAGGCAGGCATGTCTTACATGCCTTTATAAAGGGCACTATCTAGTGGATAGAGATATTGAAAAATATGGCATATTGAGCTCAAGGAAGATTTGAAATAAGAACGTAATTTTCTGAATTTATAGTCCCAAACCCTTTACTCATGCAAAGAAAACCCCTTTATATTTACATACTACTTCAGAATACTATGTATTTAACACTAGCACAGCACTACATATACATACACATAAGCACACATATGTATATATCTTTTTAAAGCATCATAAACAAAATATGAGCTTTTTTAGACTAGAGATGAGCACAAATAGGAAAAATTGCTAGAGGCAAAATTTTTGTCAGGAAAGTATTGTCTGAAAAAAATCGTATCTGAAATTATGTGAAAAATATCCTTCAGCTTTTAAGACTGTAACTGTGTAGGTCTTTGACCAACAAGCACTCACAGGAAAGTTCTGCTTAGCTGTAGACCATGCCATAGACTCCCTCAGTTGATAACGCATTCAGTTTTATACACCTAATTTTTTTTTAATGTTCCATAAGTATCAAATTTAGGAAACTCTGATGGCCTTAGTATTTTTCTGCAACAACAGTGTTTTCAAAGTTACACGTTATTAGTCAGTGTAATGCTGTCTGACAAATCTTTCCTAGTGCTGATACTTTAATGCCTATCTGTGTAGAGTACCTGCGGTGATATTCCAGAGAAAAGGCAGCCTGTGAATATGTATTGAAATGCTTGTCTGTGACCCTTAGAGAAAGGTATTCATAAGTCTGTGTAAGAGAACGCCCTTATTTTATGAAGGCTAATAATGCATTATGCTAATTCATTTGCTATTTGCATGTTTCACAGCTGTTAGTGGACTTTGCATTTTGGTTCTTTTCCAATTAGTCTAATTCTCCAGCAGAAAAAAAAAACATTACAGCGCATAAAACAGCTTATGGATTTGAAAGGAACTTGGTAAAATCATGATACTGTGTTCAGAGGGGAAAAGAACATGGGAGATTTTTGAAGGAACCTTTGTCCTTCCAGTGAAAAGTGGAATTGTAATTGTTCAGATTTCGCTTTTAATGAGAGCTTATCACTGGTTTATCTCATTCTTCCTACTGGCATTTCTGTGTCACATCACCACCAGTCTTGGACTACCACAGTAACTGAAGGGCAAATGTAAGCTAACTGATGTTAAAAAAAAAAAAAAAAAAAAGTTTTAATTTACTTCTTTCTTTAGAGGAATATAACCCCAAATTTCTATTATACATTTTATAACTAGAGAAATAGTATAGCATTATGATACACAACAGCTTTGTGTCTCCTGTTTGACTAATTTCTACCTACACAGGCTTCTGAACAGTTTGTTATTAACTGTGTATTTACAACACACACATTTCAATATAAAATATAAGAAAGGATGAGGATTTATAAAGGCAAAAATGTTAAATTCAGGGCAATGAATTGACCCAATGACAACTGCAGAGCTCCAGCTGTAACAACTGGTGGATATCAAGCCCTAATTTTTTTTCATTAATAGGAAATTCCTGATCTGATGTTTAATTTTATAGCTTCTGCACCTAACTTACCTAACTTCTGTGAAAGTTATCAGTAGAGTAATGCTGTCATTTACACATTAACAGTTTTTATAAGGAGAAAGAAGTCATAGAATTTGCCTAAAATTAATAGCTGGATGGAAAAAGGGAAAAAAAAAATCCAGTTATTTGAGCAGGACTTCTCTGAGTTTTGCAAAATAATGTAAGAACAGAAAACTAGGTAGGCTCTCTTCATCAGGAAGAAGAAATACCTGGGGGGGTGGGAGGGGCTGGAGGTGGGAGGAGCAGAGGGAAGAGATGAAAAAAAAAGAGGGGGGGGAAAAGGAGAGAGACAGAGAGACGTAGCTGCAGAAAGGAAAGACAAAGAAATAAGAAAGCAATTTCCTTGATTTTGCTTTTAGGCTGCTGTTTTGGATGATTTGGTAGTCTTCATTAGTCTTTATGCTCCTTTTTGGTTCCTTGGAGCTATTGAGCACAGTTGATGGGTGACAGCAAAGGCAGGTGACAACTTATGACAAACAATTTTCCAAGGAGTTGACTTACAAAATAGAGTTGCACTCTGTTTCTGTACTAGTGCAGCACTTGATTTGTCTCCATGTTGTATTGGTAGAACTGCCTCTATGAAACCGTTTCTGGTGCAGAACTATTACTCCTTTTTAATTCATATGTGGTCATTAAAACCTGAAATCTTCCCACCACACAGGTTCATGCAGGTCCTTCATGTTACTAAATGGGAAAACATTCCTGTAGAATGAAAACAACTTTTTCATGGAGAGTTCCTGCTTGAAGCCCCTTTCTTGCTATAATTAGCAGGCATGAGCATACCTAGCAGCTAGAGCAAAAGCTTGTGAATCAGGCTCCTTGAGTCTAGTTCTTGCTCTGCTTTGAGTCATGTTGCTCATGCTCCTCACAGAACTATGCTGTGATGCACAACTTGCTCAAGTCTGTGATAAGGAAGCAGGAGACTTTGATGAGTTCCTGGTGAGTGCTGACTGCAGTGAGATCCTCTGATAAAAGGATCTGTAGAATTTCTGAGCTATAGCAATATGAAAATGAACTGGTTAGTAACAGAGTCTCACTGTGAGAGAACTAAAGATCTAGCACTTTCTTTTTGAATTTTCCATGTCGTGACTGTTTGCTTCTTTGCACTATTTTTAGAAGATGAACATACTTCTTTTCTGGTCTTGCCAGAAGATAAGGCAACCTTGCTTTTAGATAAGAAGTACTTAAAAAAAGACCCCAAAGTAGCTGAACTTTTCCTGTGCACTTTAAGGGTATGTCTTCACCAAAGATAACCAACCTGACACAGCCATATGGTAGGAAACTAAGTATGTATTATCTTGAAACTTGCCCTCTTATATACTCAATTTAGATGACAATTTCTCGATTCAGTAATGGATTTCCTGCCTGTTGTTTCTCTCTTCAGGAAACACTAGCACTATGTAGAGAATAAAAGCAATCAAAGGCTTGACAAATTGAATTTGCTAAAATGTGTGCTTATGGCATTCATGGAATAAAAATGTCAGGGAGAATAGAGATGTTTGGAGGCAGTGATTTATGACCAAGGAACATGAATGAATGCTGAAGAGATTTGGTTGGAAACTGTGGAATCAAGGCTTAGAGAAAATGTTGAAAGGATACCAGCATCAGCACAGACTAAATTAAAGCTTTCAGGATTAGCTGGAAGGTCAGAACACTGCTGGAAACCTGGAAGGCATGGTTACTGCAGTCCTGCTTTTCATCCCTTACTTTCTTGTTTTGGGCCTACTAGCTTCATGATTTTTGGTTGTTATTTTGGCTAGGTAGCTGGCTTAAAAAGGCTTGTGTACAATTTCTGGTTGCTTCTTGGACAGAACTCAAATGGAATCAAGCCATTTAAAGGCATGCTTTAGCATAATACCAACCTATGAGTTATCCACTCTTCCCCTTTACACCCTAGTGTATGACTAAGACAGTCATACACTCTTAGTATATGCTCCTGAACACAGTAGATTACATCAGCAAAAGAGTGGAGTTAATGTTGCCCAAAGAAGTACTCAGAAAACTCGGTGAATGCTGTAATATATGTCTTTTGGCGTAATATATCATATTTTGGGGTGTAGGCCAATCTTTGTAGTTGACATCAGATCTACATTCCCAAAGTTTTATGGAGGGTAAACATGGATTGAGCCTATTTTCTTTCACAAATATTTAGGGCAATTCTGTATATACAGAACTCTTCATATTTGGGATCAAGATGAAAGAATATGCCATATAAATATGTATCCCATATCTACATATGGCATATACGAGTTTTTCTTAATTGGTTTATGACATTTATTTCAAAGCAGAAAACCTATAATCTGTGTTTTTCCATGCTTGGCTTGATGGCTTTAACCAGAATGGTAAGTGCAGATTTTTTGCTATAATGCTTCTCCTCTACAAAGTACCAATACGGGAAGCAATCATTTGCAGTTTTCTCTTCCTTAAAGCAGTATATGAAGTCCTGGTTTGGGAAAAAACAGAGCTGGCTCTGTTCAGTGATTTAACTTTTCAGCTAAAGCTCCTCTACTGCCTTGTCTGAAGCTAACAGCATATTTTTGCAGACTGCCTGCTTTTAGCAGGGATAACACTCCATGGTTAGAGTTACTGCCAAGGATTGGTGTGCACCAAGGTCACTGCTAAGCTTGTATCCCACATGAGAGGGGCAGAGAGTACACCACACCTGCAGGGAGGAGCAGACAGGATAAGTGACCCTAGAATTCACCAGTGGGGTGTTCCATCTCATATCCATCGCATTCAGTATAAAAGCTGAAGGATCAGGAGAGGCAAGCCCCTTCCATCTCCGTTCCACGTTCTTCCTTGTTTTGCCTGCTTCTGCAGTGGCCGGCATCCGAGGAGGACTTCATCCATCCTGCCTTTGATCCTGAGCCCTGTGTTCCTGAACTGAGTTCCAGAATCCAGCTCCTGTAACCAGTCGCAGTCTGTGGCTTAGCCCAGCCTGGGACCTCCTCCCGGGGCTGCTCCCCAGCCGGGGGTGACAGTGACGTATCGCCATCGGGGCTGGGGGGAAGTTTGATTCAATACCATGTTTGTATATGCTATTAAAGCTGTTCCACTTTTCTAATCGATAAGTCTCTCCCTTATTCCCTTTCTCTTTGTGGCGGGGGGAGGGAGGGTAGGAGAGTTAACAGAGAGCATCTGTAACTGGTCTGGGGGCATCTCTAACCCCAAACCATGACAGAAGTCAAAAATGTTTTCAGCAGTAGTGCAGAACTAGATAAACCTCTTTGTAAACTATGGAATTGTTTCTTTTCCCTTTAATTTATCTTTATGACCTCAAATCCCAGAGCTTCAGGGAATGGCATTTCACCTCTGGCAAAACTTTTTATTTATTTGTCATACTATCCCTTAATGCAGGAAGGAAAGAGAAAGAGAAAAGAAAAAGGGAAGAAGAAGAGGAGAGATATCTGAAAATTATTTCCAAGCTTTGCTCAAAGCTAGTCCTACTTATTTCAAACCTTTTTGGCTTACTCCACACAGTTTCCTGATCCATACTTCAAAGAGTTTTAAAATGTCAAAAAATATAGCTTCTGTTTGTAGATTGTCTTGAATACTCTGTCCAATCCAGAATAACATCTGGAGCAGGGGAAGATAATACATTAGTAAACAATATTATTGCTAGCTAGCATGAGCTACATGGTGTTTGTAAACAGGCTGGAAAGCTCAGTGCTTAAGCCTAACAGTTTATAACTAAAGATCAAATACTCCTTATACAGGGTCTAAAGTGAGTCCTCAAATCTATAATTAGTGGAAATAAGATACTTTCTGTTGCTAAAAAAAAAAAAAAAGCCAGCAATTCATTTACATACTTAGATTTAAACTAGGGATCTTAATTTCAGGCACCTATTAAATAAATAAACCAAAATGATCAGCACCCCCCCACCGCACCCAAAATTCTGGACTATGAAAAGTGAGTTTTATGGTGATAATCTCTACTGAAAGTTGTTCCACTAAATGGATCAAGCTGGCAGAAGATGGTAGCACTGGCAGGAGTGGCAAAGAATTAAGGAATTTGAGATGCAATTTAGAGACAAGATTAGAATTAATTCAGAGGTTATGTAAAATGAACCTGGGTATTCCTACAGTGCATACATCCTGCTGGAGACTGGAAATATCAAAGCCAAACAAGAGATGCTGATGGTGTAAGTAAGTTATAAGGACCTGTTGGTCCTTATAACAAACAGTGTTGGACCTGCTACGCAGCTGGACACCCACAAGTCTATGGGGCCGGATGGGATCCAGCTGAGAGTGCTGAGGGAGCTCTCAGAGAAACTTGCCAAGCCTCTCTCCATCATTTACCAGCAGTCCTGGTTAACAGGGGAGGTCCTGGATGAGTGGAGACTTGCCAGTGTGATGCCCATCTACAAGAAGGGCAGGAAGGAGGATCCAGGGAATTACAGGCCTGTCAGCCTGACCTTGGTACCAAGGAAGATTATGGAACGGTTCATCCTGAGTGTGCTCACATGGCACATGCAGGACAGCCAGGGGAGCAGGCCCAGCCAGCATGGGTTCATAAAAGGCAGGTCCTGCTTGACCACCCTGATCTCCTTTTACAACCAGATGACTCACCTAGTGGTTGAGGGAAAGGCTGTGGATGTCATCTACCTGGACTCCAGTAAGGCACTGGGCACTGTTTCCCACGGCATTCTGCTGGAGAAGCTGGTGGCTCATGGTCTAGACAGGTGGACTCTTTGCTGGGTTACAAACTGGCTGGATGGCCGAGCCCAGATTGCTGTGGTGAATGGAGTTAAATCCGGTTTGGTGGCCAGTCACAAGCATTTGTTCCCCAGGGCTTGGTTTTGGGGCCAGTCTTGTTTAACACCTTCATGAATAATCTGGATGAAGAGGTTGAATGCACCCTCAATAATTTTGCAGGCACCACCAAATTGAGTGGGAGTTGATCTGCTCAAGGGTCAGGAGACTCTGCAGGTGCTGGTGAAGGGTCTGAGGAACGTGTCTTATGAGGAGCAGCTGAGGGAACTGGGATTATTTAGCCTGGAGAAAGGGAGTCTGAGGGGAGATCTTGTTGTGCTCTACAACTACCTGAAAGCAGGCTGTAGGGAGATGGGTGTTGCTCTCTTCTATATCCTAACTAGCAATTGGATATAGAGGAAATGGGTTTAAGTTGCACCAGGGGAGGTTTAGATTGGATATTAGGATTTCTTTACTGAAAGGGTAGTGAGGCATTGGAACAGGCTGCCTGGGCAGGTGGTGGAGTCACCATCCCTGGAGGCGTCCAAAAAACATGTGGATGTGGTACTTCAGGGCATGGTTTAGTGGTCATGTTAGTGCTGGATTGATGGTTGGACTTGATCTTGGAGGTTTTTTCCAGCCTTAATGATTCTCCCTTTCTATGATGAAGGCAAATAATAGCTGCACCAACCTCATCTTTGGGATAGTAGCATATTTCCTTCAGAGTATCCCTTTGCATGCTGGAGAAATTTTTACATTCTAGATCATGGATTATGACAGTTTAGGTTGATCTTTATGTCCCTGGGACCAGCTAATATAAATGGGCTAATATGGATCAGCTGCAATGCAATATTTTACATGTAATTTATAAAGTCATTGACTTATAGACTATTGTAATTTATATACTGAATTGAAAGGTGGCATGTGTTAGTAATAACTGCTAAGAAAAAGCTTTTATTTTTGCAGTAAAAAAGTAACCTATTTTGAAGATTTGATCTTAAGTGCAAAAGCTCTGGACAATTTAGAATAATACTTTTTCCTAATATGTTCTTTAGGAAAAGAAGCAAATAAGTTTAACCTCTTTTACCCTTGTTGTGAAAAATATGTGATATATCCCCCAAAACCATAAGAGATGGGAATCTTAATGGCTCAGTTTTGGTATAGATCTTCAAACAGTCCTTATTAGTACTATGGGTTTCTTTTTAACTACTAAGGACAACGTGAAAACTTGTAAAAGCAATTTTTGTAAAAACAAATTTTGAAATTTATTAAATAAGCTTCACTTTAAAGTAAAAGTACACGAAGTTACTTTTTTTGATAAACCCACATCCTCCTGTTGGTTAATTAGGAAGAAAGAGCACGGGAAAATGTGATGGCACATATACGGTTCTTCACTAAGGATTTAACAGTCTAATTGAGAAAAAAATGCAAGGAAAAAGCCTATGAAAGTCAAACTTCAGAATCTAGGCAATATCTAGGAAATTCTATAAGTGTGGAACTTTTGAATAATTTATAATGGCCTCCAGTAACTGGGATTAGAGTTGACGTCTTTCAATTACAAAAGATAATGATGGAAAATTATGTCAGCAGTGACACATTCATAGGCAAAAGCTTAAAATCTGAAACGGTCAGCAGGGTGCACAGGGCTTTCACTTACGCCTACTTTCATAAATAGCTCTTGATTTCTCATACAGCTCGTACGGGTCAGGTTTTCGTGGATCAAAGGCCTCTGTTGAATCAGGAAATGAACTCCTGTGAAGAGTGGGTGGATAGGGAATATTCTGTGGCATAGCTGGAGCAGACAGGCTTGTTTGAGGGCTGCCTTGATTCTCCCATCGTTCCATCATCTGGAATAAAAACATACAGAGAGTAAAGATGAAGTTTTGCAAAAACTTTGACTTCTACAACAAGACCAAAGACAGTGATTTCAGTTGAAGATGTGTTTTGTAGAGTTAGCAAATCTGTTTGATGTCTTTTGAGATGAAAGCTGTGTGTTGTGCTGTTCATAAAATGACTTAGGTAAAAATACTTGTTAATTTGTTGCTCTTGGGATGATCTGATCTTTCTCAGATAATATGATCCCTTGTGGATTTAGGGCTCAGTGTTACTCCTGAAGCATGTTGAGTGCCTCTCACAGAAGGCGCTGACCTTTTGGAAGTTACACTGTTAAAGGTGGAATCTGTGGTTCAGTGAAGATACAATTATCAGATTCCTTAAATTACAGAACCAAAAGTAGCACTTGACAAAGAAGTGGCCAGACTGGGTAGCAACTGGCTGATCCTAGTGCTGTTATCTTTTGAGAATACAAGATAATAGCTAGCTGCCCTGGGAGAAGCAGATTACTGTAACTGTGAGCAGAATTTACAGCTCCAATTGAAGGAAAAAAAAAAAAAAAAGAAAAAAAGAACCCATAGGGACAATTACTACAGCAGGTATTAGAGCATCTAGCGACATCGAATGTTTAATGATACAATATAGAACATGTTGAGAGAAAAGTGAGCATTAGTCTGTAGTGTCTTTTTTCTTTCTTATATCAAAAATAACATTGGTGTAACCCAACTAAACTTCCAAGCACAGGGTAAGCTTTTCAACTCTTCCAGACCATTTACAGGGGAGAAGTACATAGCAGTGTATTGTCTATGCATGAAGGCCATCTCAATCCATGTTTTATCTGACTGCCTTTAGTGGTCTCACAAGTACATCAAGCCAGAAATAAGATAACTGTGCAAAAGTAGATGCGCAAGTACTCATTTGCCTTTTTGAAGGAGCTGGCTACTAATTAAATTGCATGAGCAAATATGTTTGAAGAGGCTAAGTTAAACAAACCACAAATGTTTATCCCAGGAAATGAGTATTTGGCTTTTCCTGTGATCCCTTCTGAAGCACAGGGTAGTAGAGCCTCCGGAATCAATGTGTTCTTGCATATAACCCAAGAGTCTGTTAATTACACAAAAAAATGACTCCTGGAAACAAACCAAACTGTAATTAAATACCAAAGATTTCTAGTGTTGTATCAGCAGAGCCTCACCAAAGATGGTTGCAGGCTTACAGCAAGCTTGCTCTACAAATTTTGTGATTATCATTTCCCTTTAGTTCTTTGGTCTCAGGAGGTGTCTGGCTCAGCAGGTAGGGCTTTGCTCTCTGTTCAGATGATTAACAGCATAAGGCTTTTTCCACGCCAAGTATGTGTGGACTACAGATGTTTTAGAGTCCTCCTGGTGTACGTGCTGAGTAACTATCACTTTGCACATGCCAGATGACCTGACACTCTTAGCTTCACACATCAAAATAAATAGAATATAGATATTGGCCATTTTAAGTTGTTGAGGATCTCATTCTTTATACAGAGTAGTGTGCTGTGCTTCTGTCAGAGTTTCAGTAGGAAGTAGGGCTGGCCCACAAGAAATAATGGAGAAATGAAAGAACTAGGTATATCTCAGTCATAGGATGACTTTCATGCTTTAGTATGTGTTGGGTATGATACTCAAGTTGAAAAAAGGAAGTATTAGTGCTATGAAGTGCTAATAATGAAGATATGGAATACTGTATTCAATATTCACCTATGTTGTTCAAGAGAGACATTCATTTTGGGTCAGATACAAAAGATGGCAACTGGGCTGTGATATAAGAGGGCACTATAGGTATGTAGATCCTGTGCAACACAGTGACATATGGAGATACTTGAGTTGTCATTGAACTGGTTTAGGTACAGGAAAGTACCTATACCAAAATAAATTTATCCTGTGTGTTGAGTAAATTAGCCCATGTTGCAAGTCACGCGCATGTTACAATAATACTTCTGATAGCTATTCTGGCCCTAAAGGAATTACCTTGGGTATATACAAACATATATACAGTATATCATTATATCATGGAACTGTAAATTCAAAGGTCTCCAGAAACAAACCTGGTAATGCCCTTGATGTCTAAAGAGAAACTGGGCTCGAGACAAGTTTCTTATGATCAAAGAAGACAATGGAGAATTATATTTAGGTTTTACCTTGAGTGAGGAATCTAAAAAAGATTACAAGTCAAGCGAAACCAAACTATCTATCTTATTGTTATGAAGCAGAAAGACACGTGGACCGTCTAAAAGTGAGTTTCCCAATTTCTTCGACAGTGCCAGAAAAATAGAACACTTACCTCTTTCAAAATGTGAAACTGAATAAGATTAAAATATTTAAAGAAGGCTTTAAAAAGAGAAAGGCAAATAGAATTATGTTTGATGAGCACACTTTTCCCTGGAGGAAGGACAAGAAACTGGAGATCATTTGGCAAAACCCTACTGTGTCCCATATGTCTAATACTTGCTTGCTGGTTAGCTCTAAATCTTCAAGTGTGAGGTTAAAAACTGAGCAAAACATTTTTAGTTGTGGATAATGATGCTAGCATAAATAGTTACGTAAATAGATAAGCACAAGGGGCATTATATCTCCCCAAACCATATCAATTAATTAAATAGTCACATAGTGTTTTGAAATGTGAGTTATCATAATGCCAGCTCACAGATGAAAGCACTCTTGGAAATGAGTAAGCATGGTACTGTGTTCAGGGCATCAAATCTCAGCCAGGGCAATGGTTTGGTGACACTGCCCAAGTTCATTTTACACTAATCAAATTGTATTACTATACATACTATCATATGTAGTAATATAACAATATATACAATATACATACTATGTATGTAGAAATCACAGGAAATTTCTGTCAGCCCAGGTTACTCTGGGATGTTGAGCAGTCTGAGACACAGTGCACAACATCCCTGAGCCTGTCTCAGGGAGAGGAGCTTGCCTCTCTCTTCTTCCAGTCAATGGCTCATGGTGCTCTTTTCGCTTTAAAGAATTGTGGGTCCTTCTCCCTTGTATGGCCAGAGAGGTAAGTGGGCAACAGTAGTCACTCAAGTAGAAAAGAAACTTTGTTTGGGGCCATCTACAGTTTTTCTTTCCTGTTAGACACCTGAGAGGCTGTGCTCTGGTGTTGTGGAGGCTTTCTAAACCACCTGGTGCTGCCCTGACAGATTCAGAGTGTGAAGACACAGTGCCTCAGGGGCACTTGGTTTCAATCTTATCTTTACGTCTTGAGCACTAGAATTGATGTCTGGTTATTGCTCTAGTTAAAGTGGTGACTGACAGAGGAATATGCACTACCTTAACCTGATTACTCATCTGTAAACCCTCTTGTTAAGACTACTCCAAAAGAGACTAGTGAATGTTTAGCCTGCATGCAGGTACAGTATCTACGCACAATGCTGTTATATTATTCTGTCAGCCCTGGCTTCCTCAGACCATTGCTTGAAAAACTGCATCACTTGGTTTTTTTTCTAAACTCTGATTATTGGCAAGTGCTATCTGAGTTTGAACTGCCGTACCGTTCATGTAACAAAACTGTGCAACACCAACAATCACCAACAATATGCTGATATTTATATATTTGACATGTACATACAGAGAGGGCGAGCACTGACAGTGGGAGGTCTTTGAATGTGAATATTTAACAAGTAAGTTTGAAGTTCTCTATTTCATCAGTTTTTACCTGAGATTAACAATTGAATGTGCCAGTCATACAGGAACCCTAAGATGGTAAGAACAAGGTAACCCTTAATAGTCAGATTTATTTTCACAAATGTCTTGCTACTTAGCTGAATAAACAAACTTATTCCAGAGTTGCATGCATCCTCTACCTTTCTACAGCAAAACCACCACAAGGTGAAACAGTCTGATGGAGTTGCACAAGATGAATAATTAATTGCTATTTGTACTTGACAGGCTACAAAAATTGTTTTGGTATGCATTAAATGTGCCATGATGAGAAGATCTTCTCATGCCAATATGAGAAGATACGTACTTGTCCAGATTCAATATACCACCCCTACCCTCCCTCCCCAAAACAAGAAAGTTATAAATCCATTAAAATATATTGCTGTTGTTATTCCTATTGCTCTTAGAAGCCATCAGACAGAGTCGGGGCTCTTTTTTCCTCTAAACACTGATGATGAGCGACAAACACTACTTTAAGATCTTTACAACCTAAATAAAAAAGTCCAATTAGAAAGCCCAAAAAAAACAAAACAAACCAGAAACCCAAAAGCTATTATTTCTTTTTACACTGTGAATGTTGTCACAATTTCAAAAAATTATATAATGTAGTGTCAGCAGATTAAATGCAGTCATTGCTTACAGTTTTACAGCAGGAAATGTCTTCATACCTTGAGATTTAATGTCAAAATCAGACATTTTGGTTAGAAGGCACCTCAGTAAATTAGCTAGTCTAAGCTCTCACTTGAAGTGTGACTGTTTCCAGCTCTAGAGAAACTAATGCGAGAACGAATAACAATCACTTGAAGAATGTTAAGCTCAAGCCATTTGTAAACCAGAAAAAGTGCATGTTGTCCATTTGACTGTCAGCTAGGAAGCCAGCTAGACTAGCCTCATTTCCGGGGCCTTCTACTGCCTTCTCATCCAGATCTCCCATTTTTCAGCCACTGTATTTCTGGTTCTTGACACCATCTCAATATTGAGATGTTTCTTTCCCCAGACTTTGCTGGCAGACTCCAAGTCAGCGTATCTGGAGAGCTTATCAGTGAGGCCACCCATGATGCTGTCTCACCTAGAGTTGGGGCACTGCTGAGAGGTGTCTCATGAGCCAGGAACAGGAAGGTTAGATGAAAGTCTACAGAAACTGGCTTTGAATAAGAGTCATCTTATGAACTCAATGTGTATAATTTTGAAAGGGAACTTACAGGCTTTGGAGTTTTCCATGGAGAAAAGAAACCTGAAATAAACAAAAAATAACATTAGCAGATTTTTCTGATGCATTAAGAGTGGAGGCTAAGTGGTGTTTATTATCCCGTTCTCATTCAGGTCTGCAGCTAATATTGATATATATGAAAATTCTCTACACACAAGGGGTGAAAACATAGACCACAGAGGATAATTTCTAAAAAATATATGCAAATATATATATATATGATCATATATATATATATATATGCAAGTGGAACTATTGAGATCATTGCCATACTTTACGAACAGCATGGGATTAGGTTGAAATTAAAAAAGAACTAAACAAAAGGACTTCCAAATGTCTTGGTGGACATTGGATAAGACACCAAATGACCTGGTATTGATGTGTCAAATGCAGTCGCACCTTTAAGAAGAAGCAATTCAGAACATCCCATCAACAAAACCTAATAATACAAGAGATATTTTTAGAAGAAAAGCCTGGAGAAAAACAACTGTTTCATCAGTCTAGACAAGATAGCCACGTCTTGAGAGGTTTGTTTGCTGTGATACTGTTCTGTTTTTTTGTCATTGTTCACAAGTGGTCAGACATGACTGCTTCTACACAACTAGCTATCTCCTTCTCCTTGGGTATTGACTCACTGATAACTTGTTTTAGTGACTTTTATGAATTTCAACTATTGTAGCTTACGAAGGCTTGAAAATCCAGATATGTCCTTTTCATAAAAGGAGATAATTTGCAACACTCATTGTAACCAATGTTAAAAAGCTTACAAAATATTAAATACCAAGAAGCATTTCAAAGGATATCGGGTCATGTTTTCAAATACCGGTTTTCATCACATTTTTCATTAAAAACTAAAGAAATCTAACTCTAGTATCTAAAAAAATACTAGGTAAAAAAAAAAAAAATCTGTGAACCTTACTAAGTAAGACTAAAAGCTAATAAAGAGTTCATTTGTTTTGTTAGAAAAATAAATAGGGCTTAAACTGATACATCTAATAGGGAGGCTGCTCTTTCATTCAAAAAGTTAAGCTACACAAGTAACACTTCATTATTTCTTTTTCTAAGTTGAGTGTAGCAAAAAAATTAAAATTGTGAGAACAGTAGGGACAGTATCTCTCTATAGACATACCACAACAGGAATTACATTTGTACATAGTACTTAAGCTTCCTAGTATTCTGTGATAATGAAGTTATTTCTTCTGTCATGATTATGTTGTTATTCCTATTGCTCTTAGAAGCCATCAGGCAGAGTCAGGGCTCTTTTTTCCTCTACACACTTCCAATGAGAGATAGGCACTACTTTAAGGTCTCTACAATAGAAATAAAAAAGCCAAATTAAGAAAAAAAAATCAATTCACTTAGAATGAAGAAATCTTGGAGCCAGGAAGCACTTGAGGTGTTTGCAGGGAAACACTGGTTGTTTTCTAATGTTGATGTATAAGCTGGTACCATTTTTAAACAAAAAATATATTGGGCAAAGTAATCCTGGAAAGGTTTATATTTACTGACTTTACAATGTCTGGATAAAAACTGCTATGCTGTCAAGTAGACATATTTCTTTCCATCTGCAAATTCAAGCTGAGATAACAAGCATCCTGTATCGATCTGGCTTATACATCATCTTCAGTATTAAAGATTCTGTAGTAGAAACTTATTTAACAACTTCTTGGACTTCAGATTGTTACCTTTTTTATTACCTGCTATTTTTCTGTGCAGCTAGTAAGTGAAAGTTAAAAAGCATTTTCCCACTCAGAGGTAAAGACAGAGCTTGAAACTTGTAAAAAGGCTTGCTGAAAGGTATCGCAAATAACTTACTACCCTGATTTGGTGCTTGGAAAATATTGGTAGAGGTAGCACTTCCTCCCCATTGCTACTGGTGCACTTCCCATAACTTACTGTTGGCAAAAATTACTCCAGGTCAAATGGAAAGGTAATTTTTTTCCTAGTTATTTACTGTCTCCACCTAAAAGAATGTATTTTGCAAGAATTATTAGAAAATTTTACTATAAATTAAAAATTTAATAAGTATTTATATATCAAATACTGACATATATATCAAGTAAAGATTAAAAAATGTAATTATTCACCAAATAAGGAGAACATGGACTTATGTTTAGCTTGGAGGCTATGGGCACAGACTGCAACATACAAATGACAACATCTACACTCAAAACAAATAAAAGGCAATATTTATTCACACAGCATGAAATTATGTTAAAAAAAATAATGGATATAGGATGCCACAGAATTAAAAAGATCCAAAGCAAGATTTTAAAAAAGTATTGGATACCCATATGTGAACAGAAGCATGTTAGAAGTGAAAATCTTTAAAGGTAACAAACCTTGGAACTAATATTAAAATCCATTCTTCATATTTAAATTCAGCTATTAGACCAAGACCTCACGTAAGATGAGATGGTCTCTCACCTGTGTAAAAGACTAGGTGCTAGACTAAGTAGATGAAGGCCTAGTGCCATGAAGCAAACCCTGTCTTATATCTTCCATGTATTTCATGGTGATTTTAATGTTACCTTACGTAACATGTCTTCTCTATTCTTAAACAAACTAAAGACCTTTTTTCCCCCAATCTAAACACTGATCTCACAACAATATATGGCATTATCAGTTATTCAACATGAGACTGAATATGGAAAACTGCTGTGAACCGATTATGTCCAGAATTATGACTGGTACTTAAATACATACGACCATTGCTGCGAATTCAAGACTTGTTCAAGAGTATAATGCATAGGTAGTATAAGGGTACAGAAATTTCACATGAAAAAACATAAAAGTAAAATGCAGCTTCCTGTGTATTCTGCATCCTCCCCTCTAATTTTCACCTTTAAATATTGTTCTCCATAAGTACAAGACCAAGTCCTCTACATGTAGAAAACTGAGGCTTGGAAGTTTACCTGAAGTATGCATCTTAATCTTCACACCACCACATTTTCCCTTGAGTTTCTGGTGCTGATTCATTACATGCTGTGAGTATCCCCCAGAGACAGTGGGATCTCACCTAAATGACAACCACTAGCAGACTGGCATCAATTCAGTACTGTTTCAGAGGCAAGAAAGTTTTTTTTTCTCTCCAAAGAACAGCTTTCAACCTCTGTTGAGTATTAGTATAGCAATAATATTGCTCAAATTTCTAATCAACTCACATCTAAGTAGACATGCATACTGGATAAGCTCTTATAACCTTCTTATCCCACTTATTTTCACTTCTTCCTGCCCAAACTCCCAACCCTCTCCTATCCAACTTGTGATGTCTAAAAAAAACTGAGTAGCTAAGACTATGACATGCTTATACACATGAACATCCTTTAATCTCATAGCCACATACACTTTTAAAATTTGAAATAATAAAAGCCACCTTAGATCTACCTAAAAATACTTCATGCAGCCTGTTCTTCCTATGAGTGGCTTTCTGCTCACCCACGTGCCTGACAGCCACTCCTTGTCACAACAGCTTCACCACATAAGCTGTGGCTCACTTTCTGAAGACTCCCATATCTTTCTATTGGTTTTAGGTCTATAGTAACAGCCCTTGTAAAGGCAGCAGTACAGGTCTGAATTAGTTTCTGAAAGAAGAACAGGGTTACTGGCTCATGTCAAAGAGCAACCACCACTACTCGGACAGATGCTAGCAGGAAAATACTGTGGTCACCACCTAATGTAATGCAATGTGTAAGCATACAAGGATAAAATACATAACCTCATCTATTTTTCCAAAGTTAGTTTTGAGAATATAATTATTTATTTTTCAATTTTGGCCATTTAAATTGTAATAAGGTACAGCAGCTGGTGGCCCACACCTTTATTGATATTTGAATTGTTTCATTTCAAATAAATAAGCTGAGGTACAATAACAACCATATGCTTTTTAAAAATCAGAACTACATTTTTTCATAAAGCAGTGTTAGAAAAATTATTTTCTGTTTTGCTCTTTAAATTATATTTACCACCTTCAAAAATGAGCTTCCCTGGAAATCAGAGCTGTGATGGTTTCTGTGTTGTAACTTTACTAAAAAACACCGGTAATAGAAAACAGATTTTGGATTCAAATGTATTTGGGGGAAAAATATTTTTTTCTTTTTTTAAGATCAAGACAAATTCCAGCTTCAGTGTACTGTAATTCTCCTTTTTGATGAAGATGTCCTATAACAAAAGACAAATCATATCACACTCATTGTATCTACTCCTTCTTATATACAAATTTAAGTATACTTTTGCTGTAAAATATGCTTACAGGTTTTGGAGGCTTCACACTTAAGCCACTATATTTGTTGGAAAGTGTAAAAGCAGCTTATCAGACAAGACTTAAAGCATTTATAAGATAGAGTCCTGATTTGTTTGGGTGGTATTGGTGATTTTTTTGTTTGTTTGTGTTTGTTTTGTTTTGTCAGGAATACAATATACAGCCTTTTGTTATTAGTCTGCTGTCATGTGGATGCTTTTTGCAACATTTTCATCTCCATTATCCTCACTAGTTTGTATTGATTCCCAGAAAAGTTCATAAGACCTTGTAGAATCATGAGTAACTGACATAGGTATAGCTAAACCACAGGACCTTTAATGATGTTCACCTCTGAAGCAGATGTGTGTGTATAATTAAGTTGAAGCCTGGGAGCAGTTCAATTTCTTCAGGGACAGCATGTGGTAGTGCTGCAGGGAGGAACTCAACAGCATCAAAGATGAAGCCTTTTAATCCAAAGCAATGTTCAGGGCAAGTTAACTTCCCTCCACATCACTTGTTGTGCTGATGATACAGCAAGTGTTTTGCCCATTAGCTTTCACTGGGCTTCTTGCCTTTTTTTTTTTTTGTGCTATAAAAGCCTTGTTGCATATGGCTTCCTGAGCAAAACTGTCCCAAGCACTGCACAGACTTTCTCATGTAGATGCTTGGAACTCAATGAACAGATGGCTGATGAGCACTCCCAGGGCATTAACTGACTCAATGGGCATCTTTTCAATGTCTATGTGACAACATTTCACTTCAGCAAAAGCTTTCCTTTCTAGAAAAGTTACAGTATGAATTTACTGTAACAGTAGATGAGGTTTTTTCCCTGTGCTTTTTCTTTCTCTTACTGGGATCTCTGAGATGTCTATCAGTTGCCTACAGTGGGGCCTCAATTCCAGAGGTGTCAAATACCCATTAACTTCAAATGGATGTGACAGTGGAGAACTCAGAGTTCAGACTCATTGTGCACACAATTAGCAGGATGCAGGAAACTTTTTTTACTGTTCACACTACATCTGGCTTTTTTCTCTGTATGTTTACTATGTCCAGCCTTTAGGTGAACTACGCTAGGTGTGGTTGGATTAGGTGCACAGAAATCAAGCTACAATTTGGCTCACTCATTAAGATGCAAAATATCCTCCAGCTAACATTAACTCTCCCATCAGTATTTTTTTAATGTGTGATTTTTTTTCCCCCATACATAAAACAATTATATAGCATTAATTCAGTTATTCTTAAAATATTTTCCCCTTTTCAGGCAAACAAACATTATCAATGAAAACAAGTAAATTCAATTAATTTATATACCACAGTAAACAAAATATAAAAGGAAACAACAAATTGAAATAGATGGAAATAATACTTACAAAGACAAGCAGATGATAAAAAGTTTGAATTGGTCATGTCATATTTAAAGTATCAGATGATTGATAGGGAATGGCAACTAGCAGTGCCATTTCCAATAAAATCAATCATTACCACGTAGTATTTTTTCAAAGGTCCACCTTTTTCAAATAGCTTTAGGGATTGAGCTCTTACACTAGCAACAGCAAAAAGTTGATTTACCTTGAAATAAAGAGTAGGTGTAGGAAGACTAGGAGCTCTAGCTCTTCAAGCATAGTTAGCTAGTCCTGTTGTCAACTGTCCTTCAGAGTGATGGTGCCATGCTGTGCAGGATTCATTTGGTCTTTGGCTGAGACGGCACCTGATGCAATGGGTCAGAAATCAACACATCCCACATCAGAGTGAGATGAATGACCCATCATATTTCATCAGGCCCACAACATTATCTATGGTTAGATCCAGCGTCTCTTCCCTTGCAGCAGGCTACACAGTGGCGGCATGGCAAATAACTGAGGTAGCACTGTGCTGCACTGAGTTGAAGGATGGTTACAGTCACCACTTATTAATTTGAACCTGCATTTGATATAAAACAGTGAAATGTCTGTCTTCTTCAGGAGTAGATACATATGGCCACATGTTATTAAAGAGTTTTGCCTGAAAGAGACTTGCAACAGTACAAACTGATCCTCAGCAGTTTCTTGTGGGTCTCATTTTGCTTTATGCTCCACTAATCCATTTCTCATGATTTCAGCCCAAGTGACACTGTGTTAGAAGTAGTGCTTCAATCCAGACAGGAATTATTTTTCACTCTTTGGCCTGCTACACCTGTGAAAACTGACTCCAAACAAATACACTCCTCCCCACAGATAATCAGTCTATCAAAGTGCAGGGCAAAAAGCAGGCACAGTTCACAGGAAGGTTAGCTGGATCTTTAGACTCCACTGGAGCAGCACCTTCTGTGGCTCATCTCTTCTCTAGGTGACTTGAGGGCATCACAAGTTCAAGACTATACTTCTTCCCTTCAAAATTTCAGATTTCTTGATGAGTAGCACAAAGTATGACAAAGAGACGTTTATCGGAAATGATGTGTAGGTAGAGGAGTACCTTGGGAAATTAAACCTGATCTCATCTCACTGAAGTCTGTAGAACTGATACAAACACTTAATTGACTGTGAGAGCAGGTACTAAATCAACATTCAGCTTTTTATACATAGGAGCACTTTTTGTGCAGTTAATGAAGTTTTACTGACCTAGGCTTCTTAAGCAACAATTTAAAAAATATTATCCAGATCTTCACAAATAATTAGCAAAACGATAGCTATTCAACGTTATGAATGATAGAAGCACTTGCTGCTCAATCTAAGACCCTCACCGGTCACCTCTGTCTAAGAGAATTTCCTCTAAAATACACCAGAGAATCTCAAGCTACCATTAAGTTTTCACTTTCATGAATAGCAAAGAGTCTTTGTTAGGAAGAATACAGCCATCAGAAAAGGTCAGAAGCTGGCATAGTAATGAGTTAATTTACATTCTAATGGACATACAGCTATTTATTTTGCTTGGCTGCTACAGCTCTGAATGGCTTATCAGTGAAAGATTTAAAATAATTCATGAAACTAGGAAAACCCAACAAACTAAATACCGTCTCCTGATTAAGCTGGATGCAAAGCAGAGAATTTTTGGATCATAGCTAAAATAGTGCAGAGGCAAATACAACATCATCAGTGTCAGTTTTTGATGCTTAAATGTACTAGAGTTGGGAAAAATAATAAAAATCTCTACAACAGTTTCTGGAAATGAAAAACACATTTTTGGAACAAGTAGCTTTGTATGTGGTCAACAAGAACAGATTATTTTCCAGAGATAACGTTTGATATTAAACCCCACAGAATATCTCATTGGGTAATAATTTTATACAAACTTCTTTTCTGACACCTATTTCTGGAACAGTGTTACACTGTTACAGATGTCTTACCTTGTGGCTAGCACACACCATATTATCTTAAGGACAGCCATGTCTTGGAAGAGATAAAATGCCGCTACAGTACAATTCAGAACATATTTTACTGGGACAACTTGACCTGGAGTAATAAAAGAGATCTCATGGAGTTGAAGATCCTAATTTCTTGCCTTTTACTACAGAACTTCCAACTAGAAGTTCAAATCCTTAAGTCTGTATCCTGGTTTATGATTTGCAACTGCAAGTAGTACTGGATGAATGGTTATTTCCCTCACTGAAGTCTACAATATATGTATTTTATGTGAATACTAACCCAGTTAGCAAAAGTCTTCATGCCCAGATATTAACACAAGATGAGCGGTGAAAGAGACCTCACAGAAAAGAAAGTTTGTTTCTCACAGAAAAGAAGTTTGCTCACAGGTTGTAAACTCTACCTACACCTTGAAAAAGTCAAGGTTATTTTATCCATACAGACAAGGAAAATAACTTTTCCTTTGGCAGAAGGAAATTTTCCCTGAAGAATCTCCAGCTTGCTCATGTGTATTGTCCAGTGACTGCTGCTAAAATCAGTGTCACTAGTTCATGTGTCCAGGCCACTGATTAGACTCTACTGTACTGCTCTAAACCTGCAAGAGCTGGTAACGCAAATGATGCACCATCTTGGGCAAACTGTTGCACACAACTCCTGTTGAGCACAGCAGACACAGCAAGGTGAAAAAGACTGGTATGTGTCACAAACACTGAATTAGCAACACAATTTAGAATATCAATTGAGTCTTCAGTCTTGGCAGCTGCTGACTGTTGCTTCTAGAAGGGCCTGCAAGTGTTGCCATACCCATAAAGACAGCTTGGCTTTACTGAAAGCTAATTTAAGCTTCAGAACTAACTTTTCAGGAATAGTGCATTGCATTTTCAGAGCTCTCTGACAGTCAGAAACTCTTCCTAACTATGCCAGTGTCTCTGTTTTTTTCATGTTTAGAATCTGCTCCAGTTTTAAGCTCTTACACTTTCTAAACATATTAGAGAAATCTCAGTTCACATTATGACATCTCACTTTAATGAATATCAAGGCATGTTTCAAATATTTTCTGGTAAAACGTAAATGGAGCACAAGTTATTTGTAGACTGGGTCCTAAAGTCCTTTTCATGAAAATACATTCACCAAAAGTCTTTGGAAAGCATGGGGGGAAAAAATAGTCAAGAATAAATCAATTCCTTTGCTTATGTATAACTTCATACTAAGGCACAGATGAAAAGGAATCACTAGATTTTTAGTGTTGACATTTATGCTGCCAGTTCCTCCTCTTCTAAATTACTTCATTGCATCCATGTTTTCTCTCAGCTAACCCTTTCTTCAGATGCCTGTTTCCAAACTCTCAGACTTCTCTTTTTCCGTGGGATTTGTGTCCTGATCCTGATTTAAAAACAAATTCTATCCCTAAACTAGTGATCAGAAAAATCCTTAAAAATTAATAAAAGTAGATAAAAGTAGGGAAATGCCCTTGGTGTCCATTACAATTTCTAAATGGGAGACCTTGCGATGCAGTGCTCCACTCTAACAGGAGACAGAAAACCAGCACGTGAGCAGTAGTGGTGAACCATGCAACTGAGGTAGAGCAGCCAAGACCTGAGTCAGAAAGGTTTAAGGTAACCAAACAGAGATGGCAACCTTGCAGTGACCTGAAAACCTGTCTGGACTCTTTCTACCTAATAGTTTTTCAGATATCTCTTTTCTTTCACATTGACCCAGTCAGGATGTAATTCTCAGTATTCAACTTACTTATCAAGAAGAACAAAGCTGAATTAGTAAAAGCTTTGTAGTGAACTAAATTGTAGTGGTTAAAATGACATGGAGTTCAGAAGATTTAGCATAAGACCATAGGTGCCTGAAAGAAAAAATGTGAGCAAAATAATGATGGATGGGATGATAGAATTGCAGTACAGAACACTAAAGAGTATAAAGAATGATAAATTGATGATGATGACCTGTCTTACAAAAAAAAGGTTGAGAAAAATCACATTTTTCTGAATAACTGAAGGTTTGGAGATGAACAATTAACATAAAGAGCAGCTACGTCCATAAGTCTAATGAAAGAGGAACAGTATTGATATGAATTTTATATATGTTTAGATTGTGTGCTGGTCATATGTAGTCCTGTGAAGTACTTCAAAAAGTTAATGAACAGAACATTAAAAAATGATGCTGATAAAGGATCCTGACAGGGTAGTTGGGAAATTATAAGTATTAAATGAATGGATTACAAGGAAGAGCAAGAAAAGCTACAAATAGGTGATTTTTTTCCCCTGTGACAGTGCTCTGTCTCAGAGGAACGTAAATTGATTTCAGACTGTTGAGATTTAGATGACATGTCTAACATAATGGAAATAACACCCCAATGCTGAGAAAATTGGAATGATACATAAACATGACAAGTTAAACAGAGATGATTATGGTGCTGACAACCATGAAACACCTTGTGGACCTCACAACTGACCTAAGCTTAAAAATTTTTAGGAAGACTTGCTAGGGTACCTAGTGTGTATGTCCCTTCTTTTTAAAAATCATAGCTTACTGCACAAGAAAGCAAACTTGGATGTAGCCTATGGATTCGTAAAACATCATTTTCCTCAAGACAACAATATATTTCAATATGCCCTTATGATCACAGAACAAAAACTATGAATTTATGCTTGAAGACCATAGCTGGCTGAAGGAATCTGGAGTACACCTAATCAGTGATGGTCATCAAATTCAACATGGTATACACTTTTTCCTTGGGATTCCCCATGAAATAGGTAAATAAGGTGACAGTAAAGGTAGATGTGTATGCTCTTTACCCAGTCAACATGCAGTTTTGCTGGTGAATAATCCCAGTCTGCTGGGATAAGAAATAGTTTGTAGGGGAATATGCCCTTTTTTAAAAAAAAAAAACAAAACAAACCAAACTATTAGATTTGTGGTCTCATAAGCCAATTAAAGAAGTATAATTCATGTCACAGGGATCAAACAAATGGTCTAGTTTAGTAGAAGAGGAAGAAAAGTGATGATTCAAACTAAAGCTTGTGAGTGCTCTTCTGACAAAGAAAGTTTTCATTGGTGAATGGTGATTCACTAAAGCCGTTTTTGTAAAAAGCAGCTGCATTTCCACAATGTATTGAACATTTAATTCGAAAAAACCCTAGGCAGATCTCAGATGAAATATCTAGTTAAGTTCTAGGTAAATAAGCTACCAACTATCTAGACTTTAGCAGGATCTGATATTATTAATGAATTTATCCTATTATAAGCAGGCTTTTGTTTCTTTTACCATAAGTAAGTTTTTAATCCATCATGCAATTTTAGACTAAGTTGCTCTATTCCTCAGTGGATATTCTCTTTTGTGAATTTTTTTAAAAGGTCTAGGACTCTATCTTGTCAGGAAGTGTTTTAAACTTAATATTTGTCTAGGAAAAAAAATTATAATTCCATTCTAGTCTCAAGAAAATGTCCAGCTACTCAGAATTTAATAATTCAGAAATTATTGCTATAAATTGAAAATACTAATATAGAACAGCAAACAAAAATATATTCAAGTCCTCCATTGAACAGGTTTTCCATGAAGAAAGTTCTGCAAGTTTTGTTCTGGTATACAAAGACCTTAAATGGGAGTCATGAACATCTATAATCCTCCTTGGTTTGATAAAGTTTATTTACTGTTCAAGATAACTGAAAAAAAGTGTGCAAAAAGCTGTATCACATATTAATGAATAAAAGTGCATACCTCCGTACACAAACACAAGTAATGAATTTTTATTCATCCCTTTCTTAGTTTGAGATAGAAACGCAAGTAAATTGCGACATCTATACCAGCACTCCGCAGCAGCTGCATTTTGATTTAATGACAAATATATGTCTGTTGTTACACTGCAGTTTTCTCTCTCAGTGTAGAAGAGTTAAAAAAAAAAAAATGTGAATACTTTGGAATTAATACTCACTCTAGAGACTAGACCCCCCACCTGCAAAATTTCAAGGCATTAATTTTTCTTTACTAGATTTGTTTGGTTTAATTTGCATTATTTCCAATACAAAAAAAAGACACTAGGATTTGAAGCCACTATTTTTTTTTATTTCTGTTACTCTTTGAGATCTGTATTTCCAAATACAACCTTCACAATATTAAAGAGCAAAAGGGAAAGTAATAGCAGTATATCTCCATCTGAGGCTGTTTTTCCGACTTCATTATGACAATGATGCGTATTATGTTTGTGTTTTATCACCCCAAACTGTAAGACTGGTGTAATAGGGCTTTTTCTTTTTATAAAAATCTGAAATCCTTAGAATTTGTGTAATTTTGTGAGTTAATAATGAAGAAACGTTTAAATAGCCACAGAAATGATGGTGGAGTTACAGCTCAGGAAAAGCACCATCAGTCTTTAGTTCCAGTATTCAAACCTTTGCTCTGCAATGTGGAGAATATGCCATCCTAGAATGCTGGTGAGGAAATGACTTGTTGATTTGTGGCATTGCAACTGGTTTTGATTGGGTGCTTCCTTTCCATCTGAGATGGAATCCCAGGTTGGCCAAAGATTTAAGATAGATCTACCTAGACTCTTTCTTACAGACAGCTCCAAAGGCTTTTATATATTTTATATGTATGTACATATACTATAAATATAAATAGATAAACCCAAGCCAAATCAAAAAATACCAGACTTTACAGTAGTAAAAAACATGTAAGTTTTCAAATAGAGAAAACGTAAAATGATTAGCTAGAGAATACAGAAGCAATCAGGGTTTCTGAACAGCTTGCCCTGCTTGCTATGTCCCTACATTACAGATCCTTGTTTCCAGGGAAATCAATGGCTTCTTGAGTTCCAGTAAGATACATGTTACCATAAACTCTGTATACTCCCTGCCAGTCCCCAAAACATTTTCATCCTGTTTTTTCTAAGGCTACGTGGTTGCTTCTTGCTCTTCCAAGCAGGTTCCTGGATTATGCTGTAGATCTCTAGCTTTTTGTCCTGTGTCCTCTTTCACTTTGAATCACAGAATTGCTTAGGTAGGACAAGACCTTTAAGACAATGGAGTCCAACTGTTAACCCAGCACTGCCAAGACCGTGTCGCTAAGGACTGTATCTACATAACTCTTAAATACACCCACAGACGGCGATTCAACCACTTCCCTGGGCAGCCTGTTCTAATGTTTGACAAAACTTTCAGTGAATAAATTTTTCCTAATATCCAATCCAACCCTCTCCTCCCCTCCACTCCAGCTTCACTTCTCTTGTCCTGCTGGCCACACTATTTCTGCTACAAGCCAGGATGCTCTTGGCCTTGGCCACCTGGGCACATTGCTGGCTCATATTTAGCCAGTTGTCGATCAGCATCCCCAGGCTCCTTTTTGCTGAGCAGCTTTCCAGCCACTCTTCCCCAAGCCTGTACTGCTGCATGGGGTTGTTGTGGCCCAAGTGCAGGATCTGGCACTTGGCCTTGGTGAACCCCATAGAATTGGCCTCAGCCCATTTAAGCCAGCCTGTCCAGGGCCTTCTGAAGAGTCTCCCTACCCTCAAGCAGATCAACACTCCCACACAGCTTGCTGCCATCTGAAAACTTTTGAGGGTACACTCTATCTCCTCATTATGGTCATTGATAAAGTTATTAAACAGAACTGGACTAAATACTCAGCCCTGGGGAACACAACTTATCACCAGCTTGCTCAGATCCTACAGCCACTGGAAGATCTCTATATGTCTCTTCTTCAGGGAAGAGTGATCTGTCTTCACTGCAGGAGAACCTGCCTGACCTTGGTACTTCTCAGAGGAAGGAAGGCAGCACACACACTTGGAAGAAACCAAATGCTCTCTATCAGACTGCTACTATCTATCTGGCACAGAGGATAGTTATAGCTGTTTTAAGTAAATAGATTCTCATGTTAATCATAAATGTCTTTCAAGCAGTTTCATAGCTAGTAGCCTCTGGTATATAGTGTGTTGTAGGTCAGGGACTATGCTTCCTTTCTGCTGAAAAGAGGATCATCCTACAACATGACTCTTTAGAGAACTTTTTACACGACCCTAAATATCTTTTCTGAACCCCTAATTCTTCACTATCTGTTTTCTAGCCTTTCAGCTCTCTTTTAGGACACTTTTCCCAATCCAGGTCCTTTTCTTCTGTTTCTCCAAGCTTTTAATGTACAACTCCTTGTAAGATTACTTACAGGAAAAATTCTGAAGTGATATGCTTAATTCTTTCTACAGGAAATGAGACATTGTAGGAGCTGGGTATTAAGGAAACATCTTTCTGTCTACCTTGCACATGGACAATTAAATCAGTCATTAACTTTGCTAATGAAGAACTATATGAAAAATACTAGAGAAATGTCACATTTCATGTCATTACTAACAACAACTTTAGCTAAAGATAAGACTTCTGCAAGGTGCTTAGTCACTGCACCGTATATAGAATTGTCATGTAATAACTTTAAAGTAATTGTGCAAAATGACAAAAAATGGAAAAGAAATATGAACTTAAGAAGCAGGGAAAAATGATCTGGAACAGAATCTCACTGATTCTGTTAATGTTCATAGTAAATGCAAAAAAAGTTTACCATTGACATCTTACTGAGAAAAACACAAACAATAAGTTTTGTTTTAAAAAAAATTTGCTGAATTTGCCTTTTTCATTGTGTTGTTATACACAGCTGATTCTCCATAATGACTCAAAAGCATTTTGGCAAGTTTGGGCTGCATTCTTTGCTCTGTTTCAGGAACTAATTTACACTACAGAAGCCTATAGAAAAACGCTTCTTGTTTGCTGATGCTTAATTTATTAAGTATTCCACATAGCTCTTTATCAGTTATGTGTCATCTATCCAGTGATATGGACCAATCTCTAAGCCATCTGCAAACTTTATCAGCATTGATTTTATGTTTTCTAGAGGATCTTCATAAAAAAAAGATATAGTATAGTCAAAAGACATAAATTATGCTAGAGGAAGCTCATTAAAAATAAATTCCATCACTAATTTCCTACTTATAATTATGTTAAAAGATTTAGAAATTAATCAAATTTTAAATTCAATGTAAGCCATACTAATTTTACTTGTTTCCATTTTTAAATAAGGAGTAGAGCTACTGCATGTAAAGCTTTAGAAAAGTCCATTATATAGATTAATTTTTATAATCTAATTTGTAATATTAATAAAGTTATTAATATATCTTTAATATGAAATAATCTATTTTCTGCAAGCCCATATTTAAAAATTGGTTTTCTAAAGAAACCCAGATTATTGTCTATGCTAGCATAAATGGGATTCCAGTTTTAACTATAATGGACGAGGCATATTACAACTCTTGTGATGAGTGCTTTAAAAATTATCTTCTATTGTTCCATGCTTGCCATTGGTGTAAGGGCAGAACTCATCTCATGCACTCTTGTCTGGCTGGCCAGTTAAAACAAGCCAGACCAGTGGAGCATGATGGGCAAACCCAAGAGAATAATCTGCTTAACCAAGGACTGAATAAAATGATCTAAGCCATCATTTCCAGGTGCCTATTTTCTACCACTCACTGGAGGGGTAACTATTTTGACTAGTATAGACTAGAAATTTAACTTTTTTACAGTTAATCTGGGATTCACCTGACCAAATATGAGTAGAAATTTAAATATGAAACTTTGGTAGGTAAGTTTTTAAAAACCTTTCATAATCAGCAACAAAACATAGAATCATTTAGGTTGGACAATACCTTTAAGATCATCAAGTCCAACCATTAACCTAACTCTGTTGATAAAGTCCACTACTAAACCATGTCTCTAAGCACCACACATACACACTTCTTAAATATGTCCAGGAACGGTGATTCAACCACTTCTCTGGGCAGTCTATTCCAGTGCTTGACAACCCTTTCTGTGAAGAAATTTTTTCTAATATCCAACCCAAACCTCCCCTCGTTCTTTTGCTGACCACATATGCCAATAGGAAGGATATTATCGTTAACAGACAGCACACATACCAGATCACTCCCTCTGGTTCCATATCACATATCAGGGATCTGAGGTAGCCAACCACTGGAGGAACAAAAAGGTTGAAACATTCACTCATGGTGAAAGATGAATTGAAGACAGGAGCAAATAGACCAAGGAAGCAGGTAACCAGTCCAATTCCAATGGTATAACCATAAAATGGTGCCATTATCAAGGATATAGTCCTACATAGCGTATTCACTGTGGGCAGAGCCAGCTTTTATGCTGTTAACTTAGAGGTGGGACACCTGATATTAATGCTGAGGGAGGGGCACCTGGTGGTGATCTCCTAATTAGTTCCCACCCAAGGCTGGCCAAGCCCTGGGTGAAAACAAATCAGGAAGGTCTTTTCTGCCTGGCTGTGGACATCACCCATATGTCAACCCTGATTCAGGGCTGGGGGTTTAAGCCCCAGCACTGCACTGGTGCAACTTGAGGCCATTTCCTCTTTTTCTATTACTTGTTACTTGGAAGAAGAGACCAACATCAACCTTTCTACAACCTCCTTTCATGTAGTTGCAGAGTGAGAAGGTCTCCCACAAGCCTCCTTTTCTCCAGGCTAATTGACCCCAGTTCCCTCAGCCACTCCTCATAAGACTTGTGCTTTAGAACCTTCACCAGCTTTGTTGCCCTTCTCTGGACCCGCTTGTCTTTCTTGTATTGAGGGCATCTGAAATACTGAACACTGTATTTGTGGTACAGCCTCACCAGGGCCAAGCAGAAGGGGATAATGACTTCTCTGGTCCTGCTGGCCACACTATTTCTGCTACAAGCCAGGATGCTCTTGGCCTTGGCCACCTGGGCACATTGCTGGCTCATATTTAGCCAGTTGTCGATTAGCATCCCCAGGCTCCTTTCTGCTGAGCAGCTTTCCAGCCACTCTTCCCCAAGCCTGTACTGCTGCATGGGGTTGTTGTGGCCCAAGTGCAGGATCTGGCACTTGGCCTTGGTAAACCCCACAGAATTGACCTCAGCCCATTGCTCCAGCATGTCCAGGTCCTTCTGAAGAGCCTCCCTACCCTCAAACAAATCAACATTCCCACGCAGCTTGCTGAAAACTTACTGAGGGTGCACGCTATCTCCTCATTAGGGTCATTGATAAAGTTAGTAAACAGAACTGGACCAGTAGACCATATATATGTCTATGCCATGAGCAGACTGTTTTTTCATTGGAGTGCTGTGGGAAACAGTGTTGAAGGCTTTACTGAAGTCCAGGTAGGCAACATCCACAGCCTCTCCCACACCCACTAGTTAGGTCATCTTGTCATAAAAGGGGATCGGGTTAGTCAAGCAGGATTTGCCTTTCATGAACCCATGCTGGCTGGGCCTGATCACCTGGCTGTCTATATGGTGCATCGTGGCACTCAAGATGATCTGCTCCATAACCTTCCCTGGCACCGAGGTCAGACTGACAGGTCTGCAGTTGACCTGAAGAACAGGCTCTTTTAGAATACTACTAATTACAGCTACTTTAGAGGTTTACAGTAGCTGATTGGCATCACAGCCTGTTTTCCTCATCATACAGGGATCCCTCTTGCTGCCTTGGTTAGCAGCCCTGTAGCTGTCTACACAGGGTCCCTGACAACAACAGACAAGGTGAATGTGGCTGTATGTGTTGCAAGGCAAGCTTGGGAAGACAGGCTGAAGTACACAGCATGTAAACCAGGCCTTTAAGGACCTGTAAAGATATACATTCACAATTAATTATACTATGACTGTTTAGAAAGGGCTACTTTGACTGAAACTGTACATAGCTGGTTCTACTTTCAGCACAATGCATCCTAATTGCCTCTGTTAAAGAACTTGATAAATTAGAAAATCTGGTATGAAATGAAGAAGTTATAAGATAAACATTAGAAGTAATAGTTGTAGTTAATGTCCATGTAGTGAATGTTAGCTGGATCAGGTGATCCAGCTGTTCCAATTTTAAGGGCAAACCCCACAAGCCATTGAGCTCTCTCAGGAATGCTATATAATAAATAAATAAACACTGCATTATTTTTCAATCATAGCGTGAGATACTTTGCTGTGTATGCAATCTCAGTGAACACACAAGGCAAGCTGAAATCAAAAAGCATGTCTTCATTCTTTCTGTTTGCATCAATTTCTAAAGAACTATCATATACAAATATATATTTGTTTCACATAAATATATATATTTAATGTGATATAAGAAGGAGACAAGACTAAATAACTTCTCTTTCTCTCTGAGAAGCACTGTGAAGGAGTTTAAAATTATCCAGATGGTGATTTGTTACATTCACTCAGAGACCTTCTCTTTTAGCACCTTGAGCCCCCAAACACAAGAAAGATGGAGAACCATTCAATAAGTGTTTAGACTGGAAGGGGCAGTTTGAGTTTGTGTAGTCCAATCTCCTGCTCAAAGCAAGGCTAAGTTCAAAGACTGGGTTGACATTCAAGAATGGGAGCTTCACTGAATTGCTCAAAGGAAGGAAAATGGAGCCAGAATGACAAGCAATAAACATACAGGCTGAAGAAGGACCTGGGTAAAACATGGAAAATGCTAGTGAAGAAGAGCACAAATTGGACAGAGATGATTTGGCTCTGTCACATTTGTTGGTTCTGACTGGCCACAAAAAAAAAAAAGTCCTGTGGACTTTTCCTCAGACTTCTGTCTAGACTGCTCTAGGACCTTACACTGATGTAATATCCCTCATTTTGGTTACACAGTTGAATTACTCTGTCAGAATCTTTCCATCTTCTTTCAGTAATTCGTGATACTTATTCCTGAAAACACTAAACCTGAAATAGAAGTAGGCTTAAGAGCTATGCAAAAGAGCAGCTGGTCTTTCGATATGTTATCCTATTAGGATCATAGTTGCAAAATAAAAGGGAATTAGTTTCTCCACTAGTCATTCCTGATTTTCCTTAAGGAATAGATTAAGGTGTCTTCTGCACTATTTCAGAGATATGGTAGTGTTTATACTGCAGTAAAGAGGCACTGCAGATCACTGAAATAATCACATTTATTGAGAAAAAATAGTTTAAAGTACAGAAAATATTTCACATGGATAGTAAGAAAAAGATGTTCACTTTGTATTGACAAATGTATTTAGTTAAGCTATTAAAATATATGCAGATAATACTGTGGTATTTCCCATAATCAGCAAGCTTTTGCTATGATGCTAACTAATCCCTGAAGTATTACTTAACCATTTTGTTTTATTCTTTAAGAAAAACTCGACTATTGTTATTGCTATCATCATCATAACAATAATTTTCCTTTTAAAATATTAGCAAACTTTCTGCTAGCGAAAAACCAGCTCACTGTAGAAATGGAAAATAATTGATAAAATTAATTTAAAGATCATTAAAATATTTTCTTATTCAAAGGTTTTGAGTGTGCTTTTATTCATGCATATAGAGTCTTTTTTTCTAATTATAACAGGATCTTTAGAAGTTCTCTATCTAGAACACATGAAATACAATAAAAAATGCTTACATTAGAGAAAAAATATTCTAAAAAGTCCATTAAATATAATTTGCATCTAACTGAAATATATACTAAAAATAGAGTGACCCCAGGAACGTGTGCACAGAAAGCTTGCCTTCTTTTAGCTCAATGTAATAAAAGGTACAAAATAAATAAAAGTCAAGATTTTTGTCATTTACCAAAGAAGAAAACTGCACAGTACGTTTTTTATAGACTGAAATACTGTTCCAAGTTATGACAAATCTGGCTCTGGAAAGCAATTTATTTCTTTTAGAAATCTGTTTTGACTCACTTGGGAGTCAACTTTCAGAGTTTGTGCCTGACAGGTCTGGCTTCCATATCCTTTTTTATACTGTAATCTGAAGGTGACACAGCAAAGGTGTATGTATCCTGGTGTTAGTTTTGATCGTGTTTGAATTATGAGTCACCCAAGGGCTTCTTGAGAAGGGTAGTGCTGTATTTAATAAATGTATGCTCTTGGTTTATAAAAATATAAAGCAGTGGAGCATTACTCACAGAGGGCAAATGTAGCAATTGTTAAAGCCTTCCTTTCCTTTTTAAGAATGTAAAAGAAAATTGCTTAAAGAACTGTACAGTGATAAATACCTCATCTAGAAGAGGAATTTAGTTTATGCATTTTTACTGGATAGGCAAACTGTAGGAGCCGAATTTTGTGGCTCTCGTAAATGATTTAGGAAGTGCCTGAAAATTATATCTTTCCCATCTCCCCAGTGCTGTGTCTTGTGTCTGTAGCACAATAGATAATATACTCACTTGTTTCATAGTCAATTAGCTTACTTTATTACTATAAAATATTGCACTATATTACAAATCACCACATCACAACATCTACACAAGGTACTTCGACAACAGATTTGGAAACCCAACAAATGTTTAATAGGACATTACATTATACTGAACCAACAGAAACATTGTTCAACACATTTAGACTAAACTTCAGACATGCCTCAGTACACAAGCACAGGTTATATAATACTTGTTTAGAGTCCAGTTCTGTAGTTCTCCCTTCTTAGGATGAGATCTCCCAGAACTCCTCTGAAGAAGGTTAGATTCACTCAGAGCCTAGACTATGGGCAGTTAGAAAAAAAACCCCGAGTTTCTTCATGTGCCAGTACTGCATCAGGTTCTCCCATGTGCCATGCTTCCAGTGGAGAGCTACAAAGATGATTATGGGACTGGAGCATCTCTAGGAGGAAAGGCTGAGAGAACTGTGTCTGTTCAGCCTGGAGAAGAGAAGCCTGAGAGGGGATTTGATCAATGCTTATCAGTATCTAAAGGGTGGGTGTCGAGAGGATGAAGCCAGACTATATTCAGTGGTGCTCAGTGACAGGACAAGGGGCAACGGGCACTAACTGGAACACAGGAAGCTCCATCTGAACATTAGGAAAAACTTCTTTCCTTTGAGGGTAACGGAGCACTGGAACAGGCTGCCCAGAGAAGTTGTGGAATCTCTGTATCTGGAGACTTTCAAACCCTGCCTGGACATGTTTCTGTGCAACCTGCTCTAGGCAAACCTGCTTTAGCAGGGGGTTGGACTATATTATCTCCAGAGGTCTCTCCCAACCCCTACCATTCTGTGATTCTCTATTTGGCTTTAAAAATGCCATTTTTCACTGAGATACACAGTCCAAGATAACCTGGTCAATCTTCTGATATTACTCCTTGCAAGAACAGAGGAGAAAATTCAATGGCCTGGCCAGATTCCAGTGTAGACAAGCCAAAAAGTCCATTTTATCAACCAAACTCTTCTGCAATTAGTATTAATTCATTCACTAATAGTATTAAGACTGAAACCAGTCTGCTGTGCTGCTAATAGAGCTCTTGGATTTGGCAGTGACGTGGGCTGCAGCTACCAGACACAAACGTGCCATGCACTCCTCAACAGAGACAAGTAGTTGCCTGTGCTGAAGGCAGGATTCCTGCAGCTCTGCAGAAAGCCATGCGCCTAGTATGGCAAGTCTCTGTGTAGACCTAATAATGATAATGTCTAACTGCTTATTATATGTAGCCTCATCTTGGACATAAGAATTTAATGGTGAAATAGCCACTGGAGCAATGGTAGTTACCTCTTATGACATGCAATGATGAGAATCTATGTCTACACACTTGTATTTCTTTTTGCTAAGAGGTCTTCTAAATGGTCCTACTTCTCCAGTGTGCAAACTAACTCCTCTTAATGTCAACAAGAGTTAGGGACACACATCTCTATGAGAAGTGTCCCCATAAATCTTAATAGCAGCACTGTTCAAATGTAATACAGAACATATAAACCTATATTAGAAAACAGTTTCACCACTAATAAAAGTAATTTTGAAGCAAAATGCTTGCTAATAGTCATAAAAAACCTTCTATGCAATATATGTAAAAAAGATTTATCTAATGTTTTGCAAAATTATCCACAAATATACCACATAGTGCACAAACATTAAAGAGAAAGACGCAGCAAAACTGTAACACTACCACTTTGAAACACAATGCAATTAATACTACTTCCATTAATACAATGTAATAGCTACTATTATTGATGTCTATTTTTTCAGGAATCCATATTCAAGAAGGTCTACAGTTTCTTTTTATTTTATTCAGAAATATGGAAGCAATTGCACACTGTTTTACTGCTAATCAGAGCTATATAAAAAGAGATATGAAAGTCTCATTAGCGTGAATTTTAGTACAACTGGTCTCCTGCCATGACTCCCTCTGTTCAAATTTGTCACTCTCTGTGTTACTGAGAGGTTACCATTTCTCTTACTAACAAGATTTAGATTGAATCTCTTCATAAACTGTACTATATATCCAACTTGGTTTTTAGTTTGCCTGCTATAACACTTAAAATATTCATTAAAATATATTGTATACAAGATGCTTAAAAGATATTTCAAATTAATGCAAAGTATAAAACAGTTTCAATGTGTAGGACAAAAAGGGTGTAAATAATTTTAAGGTTACTAGGAGATTACATATCTCAGAACTAAAAATACTCTGTAAAGTGAGACATGTTTTTTAAAAATGAATCTGGAAAGCAGTGCTCCCAGGAGTTATGTTAATATAATAGCAGTATTTATTGCATGGTAACAGTATTTTCTAAAAATCTTTCAGCTATTATATGTTTGGAATTAACATAAGAGAGACAACTGCCCCTCTCACAAGGCTGTTATGAAACAAACCATCTTGCACAAAATGTTGATTTCTATGTAGGGAAGGTAGGAAGGGACAAGTGGCCAAGGTTGAAGCTGGGGAAAAGGGCAACATGATATCTAACAGCAAAGTCAGTGAAGTGGAGAATGCAGCATGACTCCCAATATTTTTTATCATTAAATATTTCTGGCATTACTAGCTAAGAACAGGGAAAAAAAGAAAAAAAAAAAAAAAAAAGAAGAGCAAAAAATGTAAAACTTAAAAGCCAGCATGAGAAGGATACACTTGCAGAGAACTCATGCTGAGGAAACTGTTGAATTTAATATGTCATGTGAAAGCTCCTAATTTTGAGAAAGGAAAAAGGTCATCTACAAACCTTTGTTTTCCACTGGTTTTAAAGCAGACAGAACCAGGAACAACAGTGCACTTCATGAAGAGATGGCAAGACAAAATGATTTGGCAAATTGGAAAGAGAAAATTGAAAGAGGATCCTATAGCAGCATGTTGGACAGAAGACATTTATGTCATTGACTTCTAGGTTTCAATGATCCCTGTGGTTCACTTCAAATGGGTCATTGGTTCACTACTAGGTTCACACCCACATTCCCTTTGTGGGATCAAATGTCCCTTAAACACACAAACAAAAGAGATGTATGTGCCATTTAAGAAGGCAGCAGGGCTAAAAATGCAGATGTTGCCAAACAGATCTAAGTTCCTCTCAACATTAGAACACTCTTGAGAAACGGGAGAATGGGAGGAAAGTGATCAGGAACTCATGTACAGTTGGAGTAACTATCTTGAGAGGAGAAAGCATGGCAGGAAGCAAGAGAGATATCAGGCTAAATATCTCCAACATCACCAATATCTCTTGTTCAAGACAACAGAAACATACCTTCACTAACCAAATGAGCATGAATAGAATTCTGTTAAATCAGAGTACCCATACAAAGCAATTAAATCAAGACTAGGTTTCTTTAGGAAGTAACTGGAAGGAAAAAAATTCACCAGGGACTTGGGGATGTAAAAGACTAGAGATAGTAGGATGATGGAAACATTCCATATCCCAAATTAAAACTCTACACCATTCTCCTAACACTTTCATTTCTTGAAGCCCTCAGTACTATTGACTAGAAAGTCATGAGCTGAGGATGAGAAAACCACAAGATACGAGGTTTCCACTTCGCACCAGGTAGTCTCTTAATATTGTAAATTAAGAACTGAAGAAGCAGAGTCAAAGCTCTAGAGACCTCAGTGGTGGGCTGAGGTTGTGGAACCAGAAGATCACAACTGCCTGGGCCAGACTACTATTAGCAGGGTGATGGTGCTGCCTGTAGCTTTATCTTGTGCAGCTTTCCCAAGAGAGAGGACATCTTGCAGCTAAAGAATTATAAGCCTTCCTGCCCAGACAAATTGGAAGACATATTAGAGCAAGCCTGAACAAAAAAAAAAAAACAAACAAACAACTAAACAAAACAACAAACAATAAACTGTGAGGCATGAAGCAAAGCTGAAAAGGGGTATGTTTGTTTGGGTGACAAACATTTTCATATCTTTTTCTTCCTTTCTTCTTTTCTATTAATTTTTCCTTTTTTTTTAGGCAACATTTTGGTTTGGTTTGGTTTTTGTTTTTTTTTGTCAGTATGAACACTTCTGTTAGCTCATAGTAATCAACAGAAACTATATGGCTGCTCAGCACAACCAGATGCAAAGAAATCAAAGCAAGCAGCTCATCTGTGATTAGCAAAGAACCTAATAAACAGAAAGGAGATCGTAAGTCTCTAGCCATAGAGCATCATAGTTGTCATCTAAACAAGTGCTGCTTCACATTTTCTTAGATACACAATTATACAATTTCCATGATTTTTTTCTTTTAACAATCATGTAAATTAATATGTATGCTTTAACAATTTTAAAATGAGGATGCTACAAATTCAGTGGGCCTTACTCCAGCTGGATTGTGCTCCATGACAATTTTGTGTTTGGTGTTGGATCAGACAATTTTCTTTAGCGGCCTCTTTAAATTTGAATACTACTACTCCCTCTATCTTTTTGAAACATGCAGAACTTTCCTTCCTGTCCATACTCTGGCTGTTGTCTTCCTAAGCTTGAGGGACAACAGCTCTTTAAACACTGTAGCATGCACACTATATGCATACAAAAGAACACTTTTTTTTTCCAGTATAAAATGCTTTTTTCATATAGTGACAATACACCTCAGCCAATATTTATCTGTTTCCTGTTTGAAATATAGCTAAGATTGCTGGATGACAGTGAGAGAAATTAAGTCACCTACAAAAATGGATTTGCCACAGTGAACTATGCAGTCAGGCCATACTCATATCAGAGATAGAATACAAGGCAACCCAAAACTTTATGCAAAACAACCTTCCTCTTCCATAGGCAGCAATAGCACTTCGGTCTCAATCTTAAAAATGAGATGTTAAAGACAGGATACATAGGGTAATGATGGGAAAGGATGGTATTATTCAAGTGTCATTATACACCGGAGATCATCAAATAAAAATAGAATCCATGGGTAAAAGAAAATATGCCTTGCTTCACTGGTGTTACAGACCAAATATTTTAGAATAATAGCAGGTTTCTCTAAATACTAGAATTTTGTTTTGTATTCAGATTATCTCACACGACCACATCTTAGATCCGTTTCTTATTCATAACTTGTGGGATAGACACATACTTCTGAAGCAGTCATCCTCCATTCCCTTTATAGTCAGTAAAGCAGAATATACACTTTTAGGGTATCTGACTTATTTGAAACCTCTACATTGGAATTGCACCCTAGAAAGGCCTATTTCTGCCCAGGAACTATAAAAGGAGGCATGATGACTACCACGGATATCATTACCTGCATTGTAAAAGTATATTTTGTCATGTGGATTCCCTTTTCTTATGAATTTATGAAAAAAAAACCCCAGGTTGTCACCTTAAACCAGTTTTCATTTGTTCTGTATCATCCCATTACATTTAATCACAGTTGCTTTAGTCTTAGTCATTGTTTTACCATGAACAAAACATGCTCTTTTTTATCTTCTCTGCATTCTCTAAGCAACCAGCCACCCCCTGCCCCAGCAGCAGAAGATTAACACTCAGGAACACATTACTGCATTTGGACCTTTTGTGTCATCTGACCTAGGCTATCTGTACCTCAGTGCTTGCCCTGACCAGAGACAAGATGGTGTAAGTTTATACTGTTTTTATTTAGGGTTGAGCTTGATGTAGTATCTCATATCTGCCACAGTGATGTGTAGAAAATAACCACATCTCAGTTAATGTACCAAAACCTGTTAAGCTATCATTGTGATCACCTTGTTTAGATCATGAATCGATGCTCTAAGAAGAAACTCTTTTGAGAGACAGGAATTATTCTCACGGGTTTGAGTATGTTGCTGCTTCAGGGTTTTTTTTGGTTTTGTTTTTTTTTTTTTTTTTACTGGATTTCACACTCCACTTCTCTCTGAAGAATGGTGTTCTGAATTGGTTTTTTCTCTAGAGGGGTATTAGCTTGCATTTTTCAAATAAAATCCCATCTTTTGGGGGTACATTAACACTTTTAATCCCCTTTATACTTTTTTTTTTTTTGCTATGCAATTCTCCCTAAATTTCATCATCTTCAGAAAAATAATACTACTTACTCCACTGTTCCAGATTCTTAATAGATATTAAATAAAACAGATTAAATACCAACAAAGATAGCACCTCTGCAACAATTAACTTTCTGCATATTTTTCATATACTATTGTGAAACCAATTGGCCTTTACTTACCACTCTTAATTTGCTTTCATTACAAAGAAATGTCAGATTCTGTCTCTTATAAATAATTCTTTTCAATATAGATATGAAAAATACTTTATGTGGATCTACAGATATTAAAATCACCTTAAGTTTATTATTTCTGCATTTTGAGAAAATGTTACTCTGTTTCTTCTTTTAAGGATTTGTAGGTTTCTTAATGACAGACATTTGGCATATGCAAACTTTAAAGCTTCATTTCCCAGCCTCTACTCTTCAGAAGGAATGTAATTAGTATTTTTGTATAAAATCCTTTTTTTTTTTTTCCTTTTGAAGCACACAGTAATGTACATTTGGTAACATATGAATGCATTTAGAGAAAGATCTTTAATTAAAGAAATTCAATCATTCAATTCAGGTAATAATAAACTGTGATGGATGTTCATCTGAAATTATCAAAGAAAATTCAATTGGCTCAAATATTAAAAGGTATGAAATTATTTATCACTGTCAAGGTATAAAGACTTCTGTTGTCATTGCTTCCTTACACTAAGGCTTGACTCCCCCCTTCCAGTAGTATATGTTCAAGCTTATTGTGTCAGGCTGGTCAGGAAAACTAAGTTGCTAGAAGCTACTTTTTTAAAACAGAGAAAAATATACTATGGATCTTAGTTGTCAACAAAGAAACAAAACAACCGTTGTACAATACTTTTACAATGAAGGAGAAGGAGGTAAAGTGGCTTATCAAAACCAGTAACCCTGTAAAGGGCTAATAGATTACCCTGATTTTGAGCTACCCTAATGAGTCAATATAAACAATTACATCTAAGGCTTGCAGCACTACTTTGGATCTATAAGAATTTGCCGCAGGCACCATACAAACTATTACAGGGTGAAAGGTCTGGAACTGCTCTAATTTTACCCTTGTACAGAGGTGGGACCATTGACACCCAAAACACAAAAAGGAATGTGCAACAAACTCCTAGATTTTGCTTCGAATACTTCAGTGCAGATGCAGTTTTCCAGAACCAATGGTGTTATGTCCCACAACATGAAAATAAATTTTCGGTCTAGTACACAAGGACGTAGTGAGTATATGTATGTCGCATGGTTTAGAACCTTTTACACACATTTTTGTAATTGTACAGACTTTCCAAACTTACCTCCTCTATGGATAATCAAAGAAGTTTCACTTCCAACAGGACATTCTTTAAGTATATCCACTACTTCTGCATGGCTCAGGTTCTGTACATTCTGCTGGTTGATCTCAACAATGAGGTCACCTTCACACAAACCAGGACATCCCTGAATGTCTAGAATTTGCTTCACCCTCTGTCCTGTAGGACTGTCTGCTATAGTGAAGCCAAAGCCCTGGGCCCCTTTCACAATGGTTAAGGTCATGAGTTCAGCTTGGGTGGCCCCAGAAGAAGCCATTGATACATTATCATCATGGGCAGGTGGTGGGAATGTGCTATCAAGCTGACTATCTGCTGGAATGGAGTGCAAGGAGTGTGGTGGTCGATCTGTTACGTCTGGAACAGACTGAGAAGTCCTAGAAATGTATTCCAAATAAGTTTCATAGTTATGTCTTCCATTTACCACTACCGGAGGCCTCTCCATTACTGCAAGGGGTGGCACCATGCTGTTGGCAGGATCTTCAGGATCAAAGGGCAAAGGGTATCCACGACATAGCACCAAGTTGACACTCTGACCAATAGGAACAGACTGGAAGAGTTTGACTACATCTGCGTGAGTATGTCCAAGGACACAAACTTCATTAATATAGACAATGACATCACCTAGAAAGAGAAGAAAAAATAGTGACAACATGAGACAACTTTAGTTACCGTATATGAAGTGCAAATTTTTTTTATAAGATAGAACTCTGCTAAAAAATAAACTAAATTAGATCAACATGCTAACTCAAATACTGGAGACAAAAGAGCAAAGCTTGTCTGCCAGCAAATGTAATCCAAATAGACAGTGACAGTACTATTTCTTTTCTGTGGAAGCTCATAGCTGGAGAGTTAAGCTGGATTCAGACATACACCTTTTCTTAACATTCCTTCCCTAATTTTTTGACTCCTTTCAGTGCAGTCCACAGCTTACTTTTTTTTTATAAGATACGATGGAAGTTTATTTGGATGGTTTGTTGTCAAGAAATACCAAATTTGGTGAAGAGTAAAAGGAAAGAAAAAAGGAAACAGTAAGCACTTGTGGACTTCAGAATCAATGAACTGGAATGCAAGACTGTGCATGCATGTGCATAAGGAAATACTTTTTGCATTGATCATGATACTGCCAGTTTCCGATCAAATGTCATTACCCACCATCAGACATCCAGGATTACTACAGTCATTTCCTATTCTAGGCATAAACAAAACTGTATCTTGCATATTGTAGATGTTTTGTAGCATTTTGTTGTAGCCATGATGGTTCAAGTACAATGACAGGACAAATTTGGTAGATAGGTGTAACAGCTTTTTATTAGAAAAATATAGACATATGTCTGGAAATCACTTCAGTATTTCCAGCAAATCAGTTGGTTAAATAACAATAAATATACTGCCTTTATCTTCAAATTTTGTTTCATACATAATACAGAACTACCAATCAGGGTATATATGAAAATAGAATACTTTAAGTCAACAGGCTATTTATGAGTCTCCATACTGATCATGCACCAACCAGCTGCTGTTACAGAAAAGTTCAGAAATAAGTTCAAATTCCTTCTTGATGTTAGAATGAATCTATATATTTATAGCTGTAAATAATTTTTTACCATACTGTTAAGGTGCATATTAAAATAAAAATGAGTAATCAGTACAAATAATATTCAGAATAGTTTGATGATTCATAGTCAGCTTCTACTTTAATAAAACAGTGTGTACCTTTATAACAAAGGAGAAGGATGTTTGATTACAGAACTCCACAAGTTAAAATATTTTTCTACTGTGAAGATTATTGTCTTATCCTTCCATAAATTAGGAACAAGAAATCATTTATACAGACAACACTGTGAGGTGTCTACAAGGTACACAGTTCAATAATTGACCTATCATAATGTAATGTTTTTTAATGGCATTTGAAAATTCAGCAATAAAATGAGAATGTTATAGGGAGGATGAGGTGGTTTGTGTGGAACTGCTTCAAGTGTATTTATGAAATGATGTCTTTCAAGTACTTCAATCAAAAGATCTAATCAAGCAAACTACAGATAAAAAGAGCATCATCAAGATGCCGGTGCAGCGAACGGCTGCTCTGTGTGACAAAAGCCAAGGGCTGCTTCTATGTGAAAATGAAATGGTCAACCCCCAGATGATCAGCCTGTCTAGCAGCCTGACAGTAATTAATTGCATATACACAAACTGTGATTCAAAGAAAGTTTTCTTCAGAACACGTTGAGGGAAAAAAAATGCTGAGAGTTAATTTAAATGTTCGTGAATATTATTCACAGAAACCTTAGGAGCTGCAAATACTGACTTAAATGTGTCTCATAAACAGATTTCAAACTATATGCAAAAGCAGTAAGGTCACTTCATAGGCAATGCTGAAAGAACTCCAAAGCTTCTGTCTCAAGCAGTTGACAGAAAAACAGTTTCCAAAAGCCGATATTTAACAGAGAGAAAGAATGTACTGTATTAAATTATTGTGGGAATGGCTGCAATTAATTGTGATTTGATCATCCCCTGGTATAGAAAAATCTTACCTGCATTCTCATCCCTGGCTTCTGCGTTAGCAGTGAGGCTGACATTGCTCATAATAGGACTGATACTGTCGAACTGAGACCTCTTCAATGCATGCTCCTGTTTCAGTAGCTTATGCCTTAATGATACCCCTCTAACTTTTTAATCCGTGCAGTCTTTATTTCCCTGAGCGCTGGCAATGCAGATATGTGGTGGGAGGAGACCAATCTGTTTGTTCATCCTCTCTTGCAAGTAAAGAATTAGTCTGTTTTCAGCCCTTCACTTCATGCAGTTGTATTACTACAGGATTAGCTATGATATAAAACTTAAAACAATATTTTTTTTATAAATCAGAAAATTAGATAAACTAATTGAAATTACATAGGTCTCCAGTGAAAAGAAATGAGCTTGTATACAAAGACTGCAGTCAGAAAATATATAGGACAAGTAGCTTCTTTCCCCAGTCACTAAACAGCCCAAACTGAGCATTAGAAGGTCTTGGGTAAGAACACCTTCTTCAAATAATAATCCTGCATTATCCCTCACAAGACAGCAGAAAATTCTTCAGCATTTCATGAATCAACATATTTAAAGGTCTTTGTGGTTTCTAAGGTAAAAGATGAATAGCATGCCTAGGCACACTCTAAGTTGTAACCTACAACTGAATCATCTGGGAGACACAATACTCCACTGTCATACAGAGAACATACAACTGAAGGTTAAAGGGATAGGGGAAAAAGGCATGAGTTCCTATGTTCAACCCAAAGACATAGCTACAGAGGTGTTAAACTGGGAAGAAATAAAGTTTCAGATCATGAAACATGAAGGAGGAATAAAAGGGGTTAATTTCAGAAATTCTTCAAATAAATCTCTAGACTGCAGAAGTCTAGGTCTAACTCATTTTCTGGGCTGAGGATTCCTCATTGCTGACACAGAGAAGTACCCAGCACTTGGTAGGAAGAGAGACAAGAGCATTACAGAGCCAGTGCCATGCAAATGCAAAGTTCAAAACCTCTACTCCAGCAAAAATCCCTGCAAGGTTCCTATAACATCTTTTCTGCCTGTTCTCTCCTGCTGCTTCTAATAATAAGGGGTACATATGGACAAACATAATAGCAATCCCCTTCATAATTCCTGCCTGATTTTCTGAGCAAGCAATAGTCTGCCTCCAGCCATCACAGTTTCACAGTGAGTGGGTATCTTTGAAGTTCTGCAGAACATCTATATTAAGCATCAAACTTTGCTTGGCTTTTAGAATTAAACCTACTAAAATGACTGGAGCTTGCTTACAGAATCACAGAGCAATTGAGGTTGGAAGGGACCTCTGGAGGCCGTCTTATTTAATCACCCTGGTCTAGCAGGGTCACTGAGAACCAGTTGCCCAGGATCATGTCCAGATGGCTCCCCAGACCTTTCTGGGCAACCTGTTCCAGTGCTTGGTCACCCTCATAGTAAAAAAGTGTTTCCTGATGTTCATATGGAATCTCCTGTGTTTCAGTTTATTCCTATTGCCTGTGGCCCTATCACTGGGCACCACTTGGATGAGCCTGGCTCTGTCTCCTTTGCATCTCCCCTCCAGGTATTTACATACATTGGTAAGATCACCCTGAGCCTTCTCTTCTCCAGGATGAACATTTCTGTATTTCAAGTCACTACTGGCTGCTTTCCCCATTTTCATCTTCTTCACTAGCCTGTACAGACACTACACATGCTCTACCAACTCTGTCTTGCTTGAGACTGTTCAGGGATGAGGGAGGCCAGAAGGGCTGGCCTGTGAAGAAGGGATCTGAATGAGACTTTCTAGATGAAGCGGCCAGTTTGAGAAATATCTAGGAGAGTAGACAGTAAATATCCTGTCCTATGTCTCAAATAGCTACACCATGTCAAAAGCAGATTCTGTTAACTGAGAAATTTAGGAAGATAGGTCTGGGGGGTCCATCCTGGATGGCCGAACCTAGTCCTCTGTTGTCAGGTACAGCACAGTATATTGCACTTGATGAAACTTGATGTGTTCTTCACAGAAATATCCATGAAGTCCCAGGATATTCCACTTATTAGCTTGTTTTGCTTATTAAGGTTTGCTGACTGCTACTTATTGTGTCATGTAACGTTAATGGACTCCGTGTCTGAATGCTTGGTTAAAGGTTACATTTAGAAACCTACACATTTGAAAGCAAATACCAGACATAAACTATCATTATCTTTTGTTGGCTTAGGGACCCATGAAGAAATTTGTGAGCTTCAACACCCTCTAATGACAGATTCTTACTTACATTCCTCTCTACAGTAATATTGTAGAGTTAAATCTGACATCCTGGGGATTTTCTATAAGCATTAATTCTGCAAAAATACTTTTTCCACACTTGAAGTGCTTGAACCAAACAGAATCTGTTTTATTGACATAACTCATCACAATTTATCCTAATGTTGCATGTAACGCTACCAAGTCTATTTCCCTCCTTTCTGAAGAATTTTTATTATTCCATGATCCCAGGCATAGTTTCTGCTATGTTTATATTACCTCTAGACTGTCTGTATACACACCTTGCACTAGCAGGTAAAGTTACTCCATTTTCTTACTCACATTCCCATTATTTGTATACAGACACTTTGTTTATTTTATGTTATTATTGTTTCTTGTGCACTCAGTCTCCTGGCTGGAATTCTTAATGGTACCCCAGTGAACTGACTTGCCTACTGGACTGCCCATCTTATTATTTATAATTTTTTAAACTTCAAAGTCTGAATTCGGAGGAGAAAATGCAGATCAGATCTTTGTTGTTAATTTATGATCATTTTCAAAGTTTAGTTGAAGTGTCTCAATTTTTTGCTGATGGGTTTTGGATCAAGCTCTTATCATCTGTGCTTGTGTGCTTAAAATATGCCAGAATGCTGTGATTTGGTGGGGCCCCGACGTAGCTCTGCTACCCCCCTGCAGCCAGCAAGAGCCAGGTACAATGGAGCTAAGAACAGCCCACGGTCTGGCGAGTCGTCACAGGAAGAATCAGCTTGGCCAGACTCAGGCTTGCCCTTTCTCCCCCCCCGCCCCCCGGTATTTATGTTGCAGGTAAACTCTACTAACTTCTCCAGTGTTTCTTATTCCCACTTGAATTTCTCAATCACATACTCTAAATTCTGCCTATGCATGCTTTGCATGAGCTGCAGAACCAGCAATACATGATTACCTTACTGCCCAAGTTCTCCCTTCACCTGCCCACCCACACCATCTACTGTCATTACCAGCTATTTCTGTCACTTCTCAGCAATGACCTTGTCTTCTGCAAAGTGCTGCAGGATTACTGGCACTGTAGTTTATTAATAATAAATCCAGAGGTATTAGCTTGTCTCCAGTACTGAGGTATGAAACCTAGGGGTAATTTTAATAACAACACCGTGTGATTCACGGTCATGAAAGAGGTGAAGATTTGTTAGAAATGAGCTATTTTTACATGTATACATCCAGTTACTTGTAGCAGTACAAAGAACTAGTGCGTGAAGGATCATTTAGTTAAACAGTAGCAGCCAATATATTCTGAAACTTTGAATCTTAACCTCCACCAACTTGCCATAGGCTTTAATCCAGTGTGTGAATAAATATTTTTTGTTATGAATGGGTAGAGGCATTTCTTTGGATGTAAAAGGTTTCAGAAGGTTCTGCATAAACAGAAATTTTCTGTTTTCTTGTACACTGACCTGCCACAGAACATTTTAAAACCAGTTTGGCTCTAGCTGCCAACATCTGCATGGCATAGATTTTATAGACAACATATAAAAGCTAGGATCCTGCAGTTCATAGTAGCCCGAATTCTCTTTCTTTGTGAAAAATCTGGCCCTACTTTTTTGTCAATACTCATTATGTAATTACCCTTATTTTTAAAATAAAAATAACTGAATAATAATAACTTCTTAAAGGAAATTGCAGTATGACTATTACATATTAATACTGAAATACTTAAAACACCTGCCAAGAAAACTCTAACTTATTTATTTTAAAAAGGAATATAGTATTAACTGCTAAAATGTATTAAAAAAATGTAACCTGGGGAGAACGACATGCATATAACAATCACAGCTCCTGATTGGAAGAACTAAATTTAAAATTGATCACTTTGTTACTAGCTTTATAACAGCTTTCTCTGATATATAGTACTGCATCAGCCACAGTGAATATGAAAAGAGCTACTGGGAATCATAATGCTCAGCTGCCTCTGCACTCAGAAATAATTTCAGGACCACTTGCTGGTATGTGAGAACACCGAACAACCCATTAAAATATCTATGCTCATACTGGCATGGGAGAACCATTTCCCAGTCTTCATGTCATACGGGAAGTTTGACCCGTGTGCTGACAAACTGCAAAGCTGACAGGTAACTGCTATCCAGAAATCCTCCTTTCACTCACTAGACTCTGGGAACTGAGATTCATGAGAAGAATCAGGTAACAATTGTTATTTACTAAATCTGACAAAACGTTAAATCAAGGCACTTAAACTTTAGAAGTTAGTTACTTTAAAAGGCATTCAAACTTGCATTATACAGGACTAAAAAGTTTTCTCTTAATGAAACCTGAGCAACAGATGTAAATCACCTGTTTGTCACATTTGGAAGTCAGTACTTCTAACAAAGCATCACTCTAGAAGTGGTTAACTTGGGCAAAAGCTGTCCCCACCATTGGAAGGACTGAGTATGCTGGCTCTGAAATTTGCTTCCTCTGTAAGGGCCAGGAGAAGGATGTGACAGACACGTGTCTGCAACTCTGCCCAAGAATCAGATCTGTTGAGTAAGCAGGTGCCATTTTTATACAATTTTAGAACCCATTTTAATTCTACTGTGACCCAATGCACATGCCTAATTAAAAAGCTGTCTATTCAAAATTTTTGTGCTTAACCAGCATGTATCATGTAATTACACCCAGGCAGATGTGGATTAGTAGAAGAAACTATTTACATTTTATTTGTATTTTGCATATAGTAGTAAAAGCTATTTAAATAGAGGAGTTTAACTTTTTTTAGGGAGAGGCATAAAATACATTCCAAAAAAATCTAAAGACCTTGATTATTTGCTGATCCAGTAAATATGAAACATTGCAGATTAAAAATGTAAGTAAAGAAATAGAGAAAGAATACTTAAATGAATGCTACTCATAAAGTGCTAAAATGCAGGCAAAATCTCTTCCTAGCTAGACAGTTTTTCACTTCTCCAAGCATCTGAAAGCATAGTATGAATGCTACAACTGCCACTTTACAAAAAAGTAATTATGTAAAAAATGAGAAGTAATCTGGAGGCAACGCCACATAAAAAGAAAAAGGTCCAATTTTCATGGCAGCCTTTTATTTACAAATTATGTAAGCCTGTTCTGCCTAGGTTTTGCTTGCAGGAACTACTTGTGCATCATGAAATGCCTGGTGTGAATGAACTGCACGACAAAACCTCAGTGGTTCTGAAGAGCGAGATAAAAAAATGTATGCCACGTTTGCATAGCTATATGGGATCACTTTGAAAGGTGTCAGAGGCTCACGCAGAGGCAAAACCATTTTTTCTTTAGAAAAAGGAGATCAAAATTTACAACACATTTGCTTTTATACGCACAACATTTTATTTCTGTACACATAGCATCACATTTATCTAGGTAATGGCTCCCAGGAAGAGGAAAGTAGCCCAGGCAGCCTCCTGGTAGCATAAAGGCATGGCAAAGCATGGTGCAAACACCAAGCAGCCCCTGTCCTTGCCTGGGCACCCTGGCAAGTTGCCACCTGCCCCCAGCAGAAGACATTTTCAGCAGTATTGTCTACTGCACACCACTGCAACTGCTAATTCTTGACATAAACTGCCAGGAAGGAAATAGGGAGATGAAGGAGGTGAGGACATAGAGGGAGCATTTACTGCTTCAGCACAAAGACAAATTTCTTTATATGTTGAAATATATATGTAACTGGGAATTTTTAGTAATAGGCAGTCATGTTTTAATTGTGAACTGAGATGGTTAGTAAGCTTTTTTCTTTCTTTGAATAATGACATTCATAGGAATTTCATCTCACCATAAGGACAAGCAATGACTAATCACACACTAAACGAATACTTAGTGAAAGGAACAGCAGCTACTTAGACACCTATACAACATCTGCAAAGACATGTGAGTAGGATTGGTCTCCATTTTAGACCTATAGGGGTACAACTTGAAAGCTCATTTTTATTTTAGAGATAATATGCTTTCTGATGATATTCCCTGTAACTGAAGTGGGCACTGCTGCCAGAACTGGGGCAGCTTTATAACCTTGTTATCTATTTACTAAGACCATGATTTTCATAATTTTTAAATCAGTACTCTATTTTTCTTGCTACACTCACAAAGAGTGCTCATCCAGGTGCCTAAATTTAGCAGCTAGCTCTCTGAGACTGGTGAAAAACTGCTTTCACTATCAGGCAGGTCATCAGCTTAATTTAAAGCTAAGACCAAAATGTTTGATTTGTGGATTTTTTGCATATTTATTGCTCAGGTCCTCGTTCTGCAGACTGTGTTCAATGGGATCTGCCAACACTCAACACCTCTGAAAATCAATGTGCTTCTTTTAGAGCCAAACTATGGATGTGGAGCAAAATGCCAGGCACCAGGTCTGAAAGTGTCGCTATGATTTGTTGTTTAGCAATTTCAAGCTCTTATAATAACACGGATCCAAATGATTCCCATGACAAATGTTTACAACTACCATTGCCCCAGATGCTGCTGTTAACACTATAAATTCACTCCCAAACTTGATATTGAAGAACCAGATTCTGGCTAAACATCTTCCGTCCTTAATCCTGCCAGTTGTAATAAACTGTGTGCTCATTCACTGTTTCATCCCATTTAGTAGAGCTTCTGCTGCCTTACCAAACCAGAAATTTAGAATACCTATACGTGTGTTCCTATTTGTAAATACATATTTGAATATATATATATATAAAAATCTTGCTGTATCTTAAAAGCAGTCAACTGGATTTACAAGGTCAGCACCTTTTATAGGTAGAGACAGATAGTTCTAGGGAAGTCTGAATTAATACAAGTTAATGCTTTTATGCAAAATGAAAGACAGGAAGCATTTTGTTTGCATCAAGCAGAATTTACATGTATCAAAACTGTTAATTTTCAGTTAAATAAGTCAATTTTTGCTAATAGTCCACTATGTATAAATAACTCAGTCCATTTAAAATAGAGTCATCTTTGATTACCAATTAATTAACATAAATATCATGCAAATGTATGGCTGGTATATGAGTAATTTTCAACTTAAGAATTTTATAAAGGCTATTCAACCTTTAATCTTTGATACATGGTTATCTTACGCATTACCTCTATTTTCTCTTTCTTGATAGCATAGTCATCAGTACAAAAGTTACCTCTACTTCAGAGAGCTTCTCACATAATTTCTATACTAAAAGATCCACTTGATAGTTTTTCAGGGATGCATAAACATGTTACTTGCTTTAAAATCGTATGGCAAAAAGAACTAGTGGAGTTCCTTTTGGTTCTCTCAGATTTTACTCTATTTTTCCAGATTAATAGAGGGTAATGTATCATCAAACTGACCTTCCTTCCAAGCAACTGTTACCTTAATATCTCTAGAGCCTCTTTCACTGCCAAACGCTTATTTTTAAGGATAATATTTTTTTATTCTTTGCAAAACAATTTAACAACTTCACCACAGAATAATATATGCTTTTTTTTCCAGCCCATTCCTGAACACTACATTGAGTGTAAACTATAAAATTCAGCTTGCATAATAATTCTTTTTTTTTTTCTTGTTTGAGATGAAGAGACAACATAATTAACAAAAGTCCCACCAAGCTCCTTCTTAAGACTACTTTATAACACACAGGAAACTCCAGCCTTATAATGGTTAGGAAAAGTTCACTTTTCACTCTTCCAGCTGCACGGCTAAGAATCACATTCTCTTTTTATGAGAATTATCTGATTTCCCACTACCTATTCTGCCTCCTTGTATGTCTCATCCATCTTCTCTATTTTCTGTTTTGGTTTGTAATCATTCTGAGAGAGAGACAAGAATTTGTATGGTTTATAGCACTGAGGAGTCACAGTTTTGTTGTGACTTCATTTCCACTGCAGTAAATATTTGAACAATAACACCACCACTGCAGGGTGAATACTCTATCACTTTCCAGTTCAATGTAGGGGTTCAGTTTAATGCTTGGATCCTAATGCTTGCAACAAACTAAGCTGTGTTATGGATACACCAATTACTGCTCAATAGTCAAATATCAGATTTTATATATAAGGGCTCATTAATCCTCTGCAGTGTATGAGAACACACCATATCTTCCTCTTCAGAAAAGGAATGAGTTTTCTGGATATATGAATTTGTTAATTAGCTAATGAATAAAAGTAAATTCAAGGGGGTTATTATGAATGACTGTGATCCTGTATCAGACTGTTTTTTCAGACTGAAAAAGAAGTCTCACAGTATGCCTGCCATCTCCTAATGGTCTCACAGACATTCATCGCACACTAGATCTCACTAGTGAGAACATCATCGCACGGGTGGCCTGTTGTTAAAAAGCCCTTTCAAAAACATTCATTGAACCTATTTTTTCCTCAAAAGGCTACCACTTATTGTCACTTGCTTCTATACAATATTTCTATCCTGCTTCTGACAAAGTAGGTGGCACCATCTCTTCTGAGAGTGTATTGCTTCTATGTCCTTCAAAAACTGAGAGCAAGTTGTAGTCTTCCATCCAGTTGGAGATGGTAGCCATAGTAACAGAAGGCAATTCATGGAAAATTTCTCTCAAGCATATTTTATGCACATCATACCCTTATTTGGTAAGCCTGTGAAAATGGGGGGAAATGGGACAGCCATTGCACAAGCTTCCTTCTAAGAACTCTCTGCTGCATGAGAGGTGCATGAAGGCGTGTAAAAGTACAGTGTGTGCAGGGAATCTGCACATTAGAGACAGGAGATAAGTAAGGATGAGCGATGAATGAGCATGTGTGCTGTGGGGTACAGGAATGGAAGGAGCAGGAGGAATTTGGGATGTTAAAGCCAGCAGCAGAGTGCTGGAGAAAGTGGAAAGGAAACTGATGTGCGCTGGGTGCTCTCTTCTTTCCTGTCTTTGAAAATATCCTAAGAGGCTGCATCTCTAAGAGCCCTGTCCTGCTTCAGGCAGACACAAGAAGCCTGGAGTATACTGGTGAATCCTGCTCCAAAAATTAATGTTTTAAAAATTGCATCGCAATTTGTATATACAACTGCTTTTGTTCTTTTTGCTTCTTATGAGAGTTCGAGTATGAAATTATTCATTTTTCAGGCTGTGTGTACATACATGCCTCACCAGAAAGCAATTTCCACACAAATAACACAGTATAGTGTCAACTGTATATATGAGTGATTTTTAGAAAGACAGTGACATGACACAGTCGTTAATGTCAATGGGGATTACCATCAGAAGAAACTCACCTAAGGTTAAACTAAAAAAAAACCAAACAACCCTAGGTACAAAAATGAAAGCAGGGCTCCTTGTCTATTTTAATTCTTTCTGCATTTATTACAGTCTAGAAGATACAAGTTCATGAAAAGAAACCCAAAATCGTCTTTATGGATCACTCAGACCAAATCTGGGGCTGCTGACACTAACAGAAGAGACATCACTATAAATAATATTGTCCTACCAGCAAAGTTAAGCACGGCTGGGCAATTTAATTCAGTGTTTGTTTGACAGTGTGTTTTGATTTCATGGATTTTTACAATGGATGTAGGGGGAGAACGTATACCTGTTCATAGGACAATAAACCCATTTGTAAAACAGAACAAGCTTTTACAATAATTGAATACAATACACTAACTGCTATAATTACAAAATATAATTATTTTTTTAAATTTTATACTATTAAAATTTTATATATTGTGTTCTCAGTTAATATTTCGAAGAATCAATAATAGCATTTTCAAACTGGCAGTCCTTTAAGCTTTTCTCAGAAAGGAATTCCAAAATTGTTTAACCTTGACAAATGTCATATACATAGAATCCTAGAATCCTAGAATACTTTAGGCTGGAAGGGACCTTCAAGATCATCAAGTCCAACCATTGAGCCATTAGGGCTCTAAAGTCCTCTGCTAAAACAGATCAGAATCTGTCAGGGCTGGAAGGGACCACAAGGGTCACCCAGTTCCAACCCCTCTGCCATGAGCAGGGACACCTCCCACTAGATCAGGCTGCCCAGAGCCTCATCCAGCCTGGCCTTAAAGACCCCCAGGGATGGGGCCTCAACCACCTCCCTGGGCAACCCATTCCAGGGTCTCATCACTCTCATGGTGAAGAACTTCCTCATAAAGATGAACCACACAATTGATGTGTTTAACGTCTAGTGAACCTGGGATACTGTAAACTAATAATGAAACGTTGTCAAGACTGGATCTTCAGAGTTAATAAATGGGTGGAATTACAGTTAAACATTGTGAAGAAACAAATTCTGAAAAGTTCTATCATTTTATTTGAAAGTATCCAGTCTTTTACTATCACTCAAAAAATATGTCTATTATTATCATGCATGAGAGAACTACTGTAACAGCACTGCTAGCATTATGATGGCAAGGAGTATTCTGATTAACTGGGGACAGTGGAGGAGGTTTATGCAATGAAGAAGTCTGATATCACACTCTTAATGTCACTATAGTACAATTACTAATACTGTTTCTAGGAGCTATTTAATATGCTCAGGATAACTAATGTGAATGCTTCTGTATGTACATATTTGTTATATGATAAAGGCCATAAAAAGAGAGGACATTGACTTTGGTATTTGTGGTGACCTTACCCATCTTCTTTCTCAGACTTCAATGTCCTCCAGCATTTACTGCAATTACCTGTGGACATGACCTGTAGACTAAATCCTGAATAACATAAAGTGTTCCTAGTAGAACTCACTTAAAAGGTACTAATGGAAAATAAAGCTACCCATATTTTTACACTTATTCATATCACTTCAGCTAGCTTCAGAAAGAGTAGTGAATTAAAGGAGAATCAATGGTTCGTCTAGTCTAAAAACTGGAGAGAGTGTTCTGGATGCCGAGGCCTTCCTGAATCTTTATAACAGCAAGCATAGATGTTTCTCTGGTGCAGTGCTGCTGATCACCATTTTCTCCCAGCTGTGTTCACTTGGGCTTGAAGGCACAGGACAGCCTTACCTCTGACAGAGCTGAGACCATCTGCCTCTAGGTCCAGCTTTAGGCTGCTGCTATCACAAAGTGCTCCACAGCACCAGAGATCCCTCGAAGCCAGCCTAGCACAAGAAGCCTGGGATAGTGGAACTGATAATGTCACTTAAGTGACATGGAAATAACAAAAAATGCAAATAGTAGCAGCAATGAAGGAAGAAGTATAATGATATGGAGAAAATGCAGGATAGATCCTGAGCATCAGTGCCTACTATCCCACATGCCAGCCAAGGAAGCTGAAAGGCATGACTGTATTTGCACAGTCCTTGCCCTTCAACAGATAACCTTACAAAGAGCATGCTCCCCAAATTTATTAATGACTCTGTCCTAGCATTCAAAAAATGATACCATCATTAAAATGAGTTATATCAAAGATGAGGTTCAGGTTTGATTGCAAGTCTTCTGCGTGCACAGGGAAGAATTGTTTGCATGTAACAAGTTTGCTTCTCCACCGGAGTCTAATCAGGTTCTATTCTGGATTACAATTAAATATTTTCCCAACCTGGTTCTTATCCACTCTTTACATTTCTTCTAGCGAGGGATTCTTCCCCTCCCCTCAACTGTGGAAAGAAGTAGAACAAGTACTTTTCTGTATGGTTATTTTTGTGTCGTTAAAGGGAATGTGCAAAAGCAAAACTGTTTAAGATAATATATTCTTTTTTGCTTTCACAAATAGAATCCATTTGGGAAGAATTCTCTTGAGCAATAACAAAGATTTTGAATACCTAAGTAAGCCCCAGATGTGATACCAAGAAGACGTGGAAGAGATTAAAAACTGTTGCTATTAAAAGATAAATTAGTTACGTGAGCATTCTTTACTTCCTCAAATATCTCACTCTCCCAAATTAAAAAAAAAGAGATGTGTTGCCTAATTCAACCACCAAAATATAAGATGTGCCTTCATTTAATGGCAAATCAATACTGTTGCATCAAATTGACTGAAATATAATCAGGGAAAGAAAAAAGGAATAAAAATTATATGAGCTTAATGTGATTTCTCTCTTTTCCAGCTAAATCACGATTTAAAAGAACATCTAATTCCATTACTGATAGCAATATAATAGTCAGGCTACAGTGCCAAAGAAATTTAAATTACTCTGAAGGAGCAGGCTTGATAGGGACAGGCCTGTCCCTAAAAACTGCTAATGCAAGATGCAAACACAGGTCACACAAAAGTCATAGTAGTCTGTGTCAGTTCTAAGATTTGGGAGAAGAACTTGCTGCCACTGCAGGAAAGAGTAAAAACCTTGCTGAAGTCTGTTGAAGTGGATGCAGTTATATTGTACAAGGTGTTATGCATTCCTCTGCTTGTCTACTACGGAGCTGGTGCTGCTTTCATGGCCAAAGAAAGGCTGCCAGGCACTGACTAAACACCCTGACGTTCCCTCCAGTCTTGACTCAGACAGGGATTGTTTCAAGTCTCTTTTATGATATCAATTAGATACTTGAAAAGAAAACACTTAAATTTGGAAAAAGATAGATTAAAGGTTGTCTACATGCATTTGATGTGTTTGCATTGTGCAAACAGATTTTGATAACAGTCTTCATTGAGATGACACTGGATATTTTATCCTTACATATAAGGGGAGACCTTATTGCTTTCTACAACTACCTGAAAGGAGGTTGTAGTTTGGTGGGTGTTGGTCTCTTCTCCCAAGTAACTAGATATAGGACAAGAGGAAATGGGCTTAGGTTGTACCAGGGGAGGTACTGACTGGATATTAGGGAAAATTTCTTTACTGAAGCAGTGATAAGGCATTGGAACAGGCTGCCCAGGGAGGTGGTGGAGTCACCATCCCTGGAGGTGTTCAAAGACTGTGTGGACGTGGTACATCAGGACATGGTTTAGGTCATGGTAGTGTTGGGTTGATGGTTGGATTTGATGATCTTGGAGGCCTTTTCCAACCTTAATGATTTTGTGATTCTATGATTCTTTGCTTTAGGGTCTTCATTCCAGTCCCTTCTTTTTCCTGTACTGGCTCTTCCTCTCAGCTGCATTCCAGTGATGTGTGTGAGAGAGAAAGAAAGACCGAGAGAGAGAGAGGTAGAACCTGATGTTGATTTTACAGCCAGTTCCACTCCTGCACTTAACTGACAGAAGACCCAAAGCAGGGAAAGTCTGTCTTTTTCTGCCAACCCAAGTTAACAGTACATTCAACATTGAATCCATAGTGGAAGAAAATTAGCTCCTAATTCAAACGCGCACGTGTGAAGTGAGGCTAACATGTACATGTGGATATGTTTCTATGTGGTAAAGTCAAAATCCACAGCCATGGGACCAGCCTAATCACTGTAAAAGTGCCTGCTTCATGGCATGGAGCCCCTCAGTGATATAGCTGTAAGAATATTTGATATTAAGAATTAATATTGTGGTTTATCCACTGCCTTTCTTTTCTTTTCCTGAAACAGTTTACATTACATGTTTATATATATATAGATGTATACATATTCACACACACATGCATATCTTTCCACAGAGAAGCACCTTCAGTACACCCACCCACAGACATGAACATATAAAAACGCAAAAGCACTTCATCAAACACATTCAACACCTGCTATTAGTATTACAACCAATGTTGCATTACTATCTATTTAACACTTTTAGACACATCAAGATACCTGCACTACATATAATCTGCATACCATTCTTTTGTAATGATTATCTCTAACAGACTATGAATAGAAAAAGTTTTATATATTTGGAAATGTGACACAGAATTGCATGACTCAGCCTTTGAAAATGTCTGTAAAAGACATTGATGTAAAAAGACCTGGGTTGCTGTGTGGCCTTGGGGACCACTGATACTGGTGTCACTGCTGGAGCACCAGTAATGCTGCACCACTATATCTATGCCTAAACATACTCTACAGACATGCATGTTGCTTTGCAAACTTTAGGAAAATTACCATCATTAGGAGCTTGGGTAAATGGAAAGTTAAGACATAGCTGGTAAAAAGAGGTTATACAAAGAATGTGTTTTCTGATAATTTTTTTTCTAGGCTGGGATTGGCCAGAAGAAGTTGCCAGTTTGTGGTAATCTTGCTGAAATAGTTACATTTAAAAAAACTCTAAAAATTAGGAACATTATGGTTTTGTCTCTTCACTGAATTTTAAGCTCATATTATTTTCTGTTTGAACTTTTAAAAACAAAAAATTATTTGCCAACATTTTTGAAGAACATTACTTCCAGTTGACTTGAAATTACATATATTACATACATTGCGCCAGCAATGAAGAATTATTTATTCTTGTAGCAAATGAAATGTTTAAAATAGCACAGTCGTGTATTCAGAACTGAACAGACTATGGAAATGTAGTGTTTACAACACTGTAAAGTTTAAAATGAAAACCCATCAGCTCGGCACCTTGGCTGGAGTAGTATTTTTGATATGAGCAATTGTTCAAGTGCAATTCTTATTATCCTTATTTCCCAGAGCAATTCAGAACTATTTTTTTAATAAGTAGGAACTGCACTAGAAACACTTGTATCTCTTATATAATTGTCAACTGCATTTGCTTTTGATGCAATCAATTTTGGCCTAAAAAATATACTTTGTCTGATATACAGGAAATAATTGGAATAAGACAGACTAAACAGACTGCTGAAAACAATCTACCATAAAAAAAAACCAGAAGGCTTTTTTCAACACTGAGTAATGATGCTGCCATTCTAACCTGTCTGAAAAATTATCAGAGGTAAAATGATAGTATTTTGAAGGTCTCTTGTCTATGTCAGAACAAAATCTCCCTAAAATAATGCAACCTTTTAAAATTATATAAAAAGTATGAACACATAAATGTGGTAAATATTTCGGTACATATTTATGTGTAGCACTGCAATGCTGCATGAATTTCAGGTGGAATTTTACAGAGGAATCTACTCCTAAAGCCACCTATTGATTAAACAAGGATAAATACAGGGGTGATTTCTGGTGCCAGCGGTGAGGTCTGACAGGAGGCAGGGGCTGTGCTGTGGCTTCATGCCTTCCCCTCCAGTTACATTAAGACAACCTGCCTGAGCCCACCAGGCTGCCTTGTGGAGCATAGACTTTTCTAGAGGTTTCAGTGGAAGAAAGTCAACCAGGCTGCATCAAAAAAGATGGGTACCAAGAGCCCTGGCTGATGCTCTGGCCAATATCAGGGGAGTAATCCTAGTAATAAGCTAGTGACGGTGGTGTGATTAATGCTGCCCTGCAGATCTAGTGTGTCTTTCATTCCTATACAATCAAAATGATGTTTATATTAAACTATAACCTGTACCTATCCCTTACAAGAGATGAAAATACTGTCAGCTTCCCATTACTACCTTAATTTCATCTTTTTCCAGTTTCCCATCTTTTTCTGCTGCCTGCTTTCTCTGTATTACCCCAGTGTGAAACCACCAATTTTTCCTGTGCTCTTTCAGTTACAGACACCCTCAGCTCAGCCCTGGCAGCTTCTGCAGAGCTGATGGGTTTGCAGGATTCTAAGGTGTGATTTCAGGCCAATAATAATAATCAACTGCTGATAGCCTTTGCCTATTGAGACTTGTTATTTCGTGTATGTACAGGTGGAATAGAAAAGATTATGAATAAGAGAGCAGCAGCATAAACCAGCATGCACCGTGACAGAATAAATTCTGAAGGAACAGACCCATCAAGTAAAGAAGTGTCCTATATTATCTGACTTTTCCTCAGCAATACCACACGTGATACTAAGTATGGCAAAGAAAGTCTCAATAAATACTGCATACAACAATTATGATTTTAATGCAGAAGAAAATAGCTGAAGAGAAAGAATTTTAATTTACTTTCATTAGGAGCTGAAGAAGAAAGGAATACATCAAAATGATTGAAAGTGCTGATGTTTAAGATATCTATACTCACATCATTGCCCTCAGACCTTTCTTGCAGAGCTCCTTCTCTTGTTTTGTTTAGTACCTTGCCCTCCTCTCTCCCGTCTCCTTCTACATGCACACACATGCATATAAACACCCACTCTCCATCCACCTCTGACATAAGATTACTGCCTTTTTTCCCTGCCTCCTTGCAGAAGAAAAATAAGATGTCACATCTTCAGCTCCAGTAAATCCCAGTCCAGCCTGTTTTCTCCCAGCTCTGCACCTAGTCTCTGAAGATGGGACCCTCTTCTTCCCTTCTCCCCCACCATGTCACCTCCTGACACTGACCGCTGGGACCTGGCAAAACTCCCGAGCTCCAGTCACCAAGAATTTGTCTAGCTCCTTTATAGAGACCCCACTCATCTGAGCATGATGGAGAAGCAGCGTTTAAGGGAGACTGGCACTGCTCCCCTGTGGTATCCATGGAAAGAGGAGATGAGCACAAGTGAGTGCTGCCCAGGCAGCTCCCTGCTGCTGCATGCAGAGCATATGGTATCAGCATTGCACCTCACGCTCCACTTCCACTCACCAATTCAGAATCAATATCCCACTTATGTGACTGCTGGAGGAGAGCAGACTTCTGTGGGGAGAGAGGGACGAAAAGCTGAATGAAATTTTTCAGGGGCTTCTCACCAAGATTAACTTCATGCCTGTCTACTGGTTTCAAAAGTAGTTCTTATGGCATTTTTGAAATTTTCATTACAGGTTTTTAAACAAACAAGCCATTTTTCAAAACGTCAGAATCATGAGTTACAAAGAGGCAGTTGCATAAGTGCTAGAATAAACTTTGCTCTTCTTACAAAGGCTATGTGAACAGCTAAGCAGGGTCAGATGAGAGGTGCATCCATGCTAATATCCTGATTCCGGCAAACAGACAGTGAAAGATGCTTTAGAAGTGAAGTCATAACAAAATTGCCAGAAATGTCTCTGTCACCCCATTAGTTAAAGGTTCACAAAGCTCCTGGAATATGATTTATATGCGTGGAAATATTTCCTCGTCTCTAATGCAACTCTGGATATTTTTACTTTATGCCATACATCAGATGAGAAAGTAGATCTACAATTGAGCACAGATTTTTATTGGATTTTACAAAGTTAGGAAATTACTATTTCTCCTTTTGGATGGGGAAACTCAGGTACATGGATGTTAACTAATTGGTTCAGGTAAAATATTTGGTAACTGCCAAGAAAGATATTTCCCATTCTAAATATACAGTAGAAACTGTATGTTAAAAGCAATTATTTAGTTTATTCTTAAATTTTCAAAGGGTTTAAAATTATGTTAAATTTTAGCTTTAAAATTTGTTCTCAAAGAATACATAAGTCAAATGAAGAGCTGAATGTCTGAACTCTCAGTTTTTCATATAGATACAAGTTGTATTTAGTTACATAAGTGTGGAGGCAGAAGTGATTATGCATCCTTGATCTATTTTATTTTTAATACAAAATTACAAAAAAGTTGGAAATGTAGATAAAAGTTTACTTTTTGTTTTGTTAATTGAACTGTATAGTAAAGCCCTATATGCCAAAAGAACAAAATTAAAAGAAAATCAAAGATATCATAGCTGATAATATTGAAAAGTACAATTTCAGATTATTAGTGCAATATGAAGTTCTCACTTTCTGTCACCTCTTTATATAGAAAGAAGCTCTTTCCCCTCTTGTTATTCTTATTAATAAATCAGATGTCATTATTTATTGAATGAAATACAATGTACATAAGGACATAAGAAGATTATTACTACTATTTTTAATGTATATTTTTTGTGTGTTCATACAAACAGCCAGATCATGAAAGATAGATGTTAATTACATTTGATAGGAGAAAAGTTGTTTATGCAGCTGCAGCATTTTTGGCAGCCACCGAGATCATTGCACACTGCTTACTCAACTAGCAAGTTGCAAAATTTACAAAAAACATCCTAATAAATGTAAGGATTATGACAAAATACTTATCATCTCCTGGCCTATGTTAAATATCCTAATAGCAGAATCTTCAGATTTTGTGTGATGGAGTAATTCAGATTGAATTACGAATTTATAGGCTTCCAAGACTTGTCATACACACTTGTTTTGTGTATGACAATATAAACAGTAAAACGGGATAAAAGCTTATTTGTATGCAATAGTAGAGGGAAAAAAAATCTAACATTTCTTCTACCTTTGTAATTTGCATACTGCAATATGTGTGACTTAGTTTTAATATCCTTGTCTATGCTTTTGGCCTTTGTGACCACATTTTCCATGGAGTTAGACCTTGAATTAATAGGAAAGTGAGGTTGCACATACTTGAGTAGTTAGTGTTCCAAATACTCTCTCTGCTTTTTCACCTTTACGCTTTTATAATTTATTTTACCATGATTCTTGATTTCTGTATGATCTCATTCTCTGCTAAAAGATATGGCACCTTTGAGCACCAGAAGATCTCCATTTACTCTTCTTACAGAGCTCAAGACTGGCAGCTTAGGTTGAAGAGAGTGTATGTCTTGTGTGTTGCATTTACCCATAAGAGACAGGATTTTTTGTTTATATTATCATAGATCATATCTGCATTATGCCCTCTCTTCCCATCAGATTGCTTTGCTTTTGGTTTGGGGGTTAAATAAAAACACAACCACAGTGAAAATCTGGTCAAAGGTGAAATGGATAAAAAGACAGTAAGTACTGTACATGTAGAATCTGTCATGGCTGGACACAATCAGACCTCGGCCATGTCTACTCAGACATGCAACTTTCTGTAGCTGGTGCTGGAAAAGTTGCTTTAGTGGCTTAGCCATTAGAATTAACACATAAGCAGATCTGTTTATATACCCTCTTCTGCAGAAGACTATGCAGAACACTTATATAACCCAGATCTTCATCTGTTTACATGTCAAATATTTTGCTGTTTCAAGCAGCAAATACATTATCAGGAGTGATAAACATAGATCAAAATATAATATCAATAGATGTGAATTTCTTTCAAAATGAACTCAAACATCAAACTTCTTATAATGCTGGCTCAATGGTTAAATGAGAGAAAATTCAGCCTATTAAGTTTAGAGCCGGTTTTGCACTTTTTTGAAGTGTTCATAAAACCACAAACACGAGCTTTGAATCAGGCTAGAAGAAACAAATATCCTTAAAATTGTCAGAAAAAAACGTTATTATTACAGCAATGAATCACTCTTACTGAGTCTGTTAACACACTCCTCTAAGGGCACCGAGGAATGTGGCTGTTTAAGTAGGCATCTAATGTAATTTACAACAGCCTTGGCATCTGACACGTTCATACGGGACCTGCAGGTACAGCACAAGACTTACGGGAGACTGCTGCTTGGAAGGGCAGCAGGTGGGATCTCTGGCACTTTTAATGGCCCTGGACACCTATGTTTACACAACTGAAGTGCACTCCAAATGTTGGTGGTCTCAGCTGTTTGCTGAAGGCAACCTTTTCCTCTCTGTTGACACCATCTCTGGAGATCTATGTTCCTCAGTGTGATGCTTTAAACCGTCTTGAATTAAGGTACTGAGCCTAAAGCTTGAGATAGAAGATTCCCAAATTTCTAAATTATGGCAGACTTTAGGGCTTAAAAGCAAGATATGGAGTCAGAGACCACCAGGTCCTATTTGTACTAGTAATACAAAACCAGAATAATTTCTTGAAGTGAGACAGCATGTGAAGATAGGTAGTTCCTAAGAATTTTTTTCTAATTATTTCTATGACTTAAAGAACATTTTCAGAATAATTTTCAAATCCATGTTAGATCCTCTGCTGCAATTGCTCTTCCAGTTTGTATAAATAATTTTAATTGAACACTTCAAGGGAATAGCCAAACGACAGGGATAAAAAGTATCAATAGCTCTTTTTGTACCTCAAGGTATATTTATGCAAAGTGGAACGGGTTTAATAGGAAAGATTTGTGTGCAGTGCCTGGACGAATACTCAGTAGCTTGAGACATAGGCAACATGGACTCAAGCTCCATATCAGGCAGAACAGGTAGTGACATATGGATTTTCTGCACCTCAGGGAGAACACAAGGCTGTTGCACACCACACCAGTCAACCAAAGAAATCTGACTAGATGCACACAAAGACTTCAGATGTAGACAGCAACAGTATGTGGTATAGAATTATAGGATCATAGAATGGTTTGAGTTGGAAGGGACCTTAAAGATCATCTAGTTCCAACACTGCTATCTTGGCCTGGGACACCTCCCACTAGACTACATTGCCCAAAGTTCCATCCAACCTGGTCTTGAACACCTCCGGTGATGGAGCATCCACAATTTCCCTGGGAAACCTGTTCCAGTGTCTCACCACTCTCACAGTGAAAAATCTCTTCCTTACAGCTAATCTAAACCTACCTTCTTTCAGTTTGAACCCATTACCCCTCATGCTATCACTACAAGACCTTGCAAAAAGTCCCTTCTGAGCTTTCCTGTAGACCCGCTTCAGATACTGGAAGGCTGCAATAAGGTCTCTCCAGAGCCTTCTCTTCTCCAGGCTGAACAAGCCCAACTCTATCATCCTGTCCTCACAGGAGACTAATTCCAGCTCTGTGACCATCTTTGTGGCCCTGGATCTACTCCAACAGGTTCATGTCCTTCTTGTATTGGGTGTTCCAGAGCTGGATGAAATACTTGGGGGGTGGGATGGGGGTGTCTCATGAGTGCAAAGTAGGGAGTAAGAATAACCCCCCTCGACCTGCTGGCCATGCTTGTTTTGATGCAGCCAAGGACACCACTGGCTTCCTCGGCTACACTAACATACTTTTGGCTCCTGTTGAGTTAACAACCAGCACCCCAAAATCTTTCTTCTCAGGACTGCTCTCAATCCATACTCTACCCACCTTGTATTTGTACTTGGGATTGCCCCAGCTCAAGTGTAGGACCTTGTACTTGACCTTGTTGAGCTTCATGAGGTTGGCATGGGTCCAGCTCTCAAGCCTGTCGACTGCACCACATTTTTTTTCAGTCTAGGTTCATATCTGTCCTGTTTGTCCTTCACTGAGTACCTAACAATCTAGTGAGTACCAAAAGAATAAAAATATGAAGAAAATACTAAAACAGAAACCTCACGGAGATGAGAATTCAGCAACTTTGTGACAGAAGTGGACACTTTTCCCAATCTTTGGTTAACATAAGAAGAAATTCACAGATATTACAGTAGCAAATTCAGTTTATATGAAAGGATTCAAAACATTAAAAAAAGGAAAATTAATGTTCAAAAAAATAACACAAGTAGTAAAAATTTCTAGCAACCTAAGTTCTATGGTCTATTTATTTACATGCAGAATTCAATGAATTGCCTACTTTAAAACATAAAAGAATTGGGGATTGAAAAAAAAAATTGCTGGTAAGAAGTTCTTTATTGCTATTAATATGCCTAAAATGCAAGTATTTTACTGTCACCATCAAGCATTTAAAACTATAAATTACATACCTTCCCTCAGCTGAAATGACAGTCTCTATGTGTGATATCAAAGAAATAGTACGACTGGCAGCTTGCTTTCTGTTTTAGACCTCTTAAATACAATGTGGTCGTACTTCAGAGCTTTCCTCTGCAAGTAGGGGAATAGAAACTTCCATCTTGTAAAATTTAAGCTAAGACTCACATTTATTCACCTTTTAAAAATAATAATTAAGAGATGCTTTTTAAATAATTCTGGTTATGTAGAGATTTAGAATAAAATCGTGAGGACAAGCAAGACTGCATCAGTCTACCTGCGGAAGATTCTCAAAAGTCAGCATTAATTTTACCCATATGCCTCTTGAACATGTTTGACATTAGTTATATGACATATTCAAACTTTTACATTGTGAAATACAAAGTAGGTTGAATGAAGTTGGATGCTGTGTACTGCACAGAGGAAAGTAAATTGAAGTGCAGCCCCTAGATGTCCATTTGTCTCAGCTACAAATCAACATGACATCTATTATCTCCATGGTCATGCGGGGTGCAAAGACCACAGTGTTCACAGTGCAGTTCCAGTTTTTACCCTCTCAATCTCCTTGAAAGGGTGAATAAATTATGACCTCAGACTGGTTTTACCTAATAGTTACTCCTGGTTTGATTCACAAACAGGAAAATGTAACCAGGATCACTGTTGGAAGGAGCTGTAGGCGTCGTGGGTGAACCGAGAATGCAATGACTTTGGTTGTACTTGAGGCAAATATACAGTTTCTACTGCGTTTTGCAGTCTTTCCTCAGCTGCCTGTGCTGGAGGGAATCAGAACACAAGCAGTAAACATAACATAAATCTCCACTGACTGGCCTAATGTGTGGGAAAAATTATCACTCTCCATGATGCCTGAAATATTTTGTTATTGCTGTTTGTTCCATTCCAAGAGTTAATTTTCCTTTTCCTAACTCCATGGGATTAATAGCAACATCTGAAGGGAGAGAGACATCTTTCATCCTAGCTAGACAGAAATGTGGAGACAAAAGGCCACTGCTGGTTCAGATGAAACTTCCTAGCTTCCCAACAGTGCAGGGGTGTTAAGGGAGGCTGGTAGCACAAGCTGGTTTTAGGTTTGCTCCTCCACTCTCACAGACCTGCCAAGTGACATAAACTTGCATCTGCAAGACAGACACTTGATGAGGCCTTGGTATATATCAAAAGAATGTTTTAGCCTGGAGATGTATAAAGATAACGAAAAGTTACTCCTTTCTCAGCAATTCAGTGAGTAGCAAAATCTCTCATGTTCCTAATGTCATGCCTTAGTTTTGGGAGGCCAGTCTTCCTGGTGCCACTGGATGAGGTAGTGTGAAGGAGGTGAGCTAACAAATTTCAGCCAGCTTCTGCTGTTTCAAAAATGAAGTCCTACATATGTGTATGACCAGTGCTCCACTGAGCTCCAGCCCAGTGAACCTCTTGAGATGACAACTATGGGGAACAGTTGGGTACCAAGAGGAGGGAATATTGCAAAAGAGAATATTAACAGATGGATCTTGACTGATAGCATGTGAGGGAGACTTGAACTGTTTGAAAAAGAATATAGGTACAGTGGTATGTGGTCATAGTTTTAGTAATGTTATGACATTATTCACATTCCAAGATCACTGCCCAATTTTTTTTCTTTTTTTTTTCCCCCAAGAATTATAAGATAATAACATACTTGCTTCTTTGGATTGAATACATTTCTTGTGCATATATAGTTCACCTTTTTTGGTGTTGAACAGCTAACATCGCATCTGATCTGACTTTAGATGAGATAATGGTTTGTTTATCTGAACTGACAATGGACAAATAGGGAACAGAACTAAGGATCTGTTTGAACTTGTAAAAATGCATCCTTTTGCAGATGTCCCCAATTCATTCTGTCTTGAGTACTGTGATTTTTGCAGAGGTTGTGAGATATTAGCCTTAATGTGTAAAAATACACATTAATGATAACCAGATAATTATTCCCTAAACTTAGTGACCTTGTAGGGGCAACGACCTGATCATAGAATCACAGAATTACTGTGGTTGGAGAGGACCTCCAGGATCATCAAGTCCAACCTTCCTCCCAACATCTCCCTAGCCACTAGACCATACCTTCAAATGCTACATCTACTTGTTCCTTGAATACCTCCAGGGTTGATGACTCCACCACCTCCCTGGGTAGCCTGTTCCCATACCTAACCACTCTCTCAATGAAGAAATTCTTCCTAATATCCAATTGAAATCTCCCCTGGCACAACTTGAGGCCATTTCCTCTCATCCTATCATCAATAATTTGGCTGATCTTCCGACTCTAGATCTCTAATCTCTAGGCTTCAACCTAATATAGTTATTAAGAAGTGGTAGATGTCTACTCATACAGTAGTTATAGACATCTGTCTTGCAGACATCTATATCTGTGAGCTGATCCTTATCTTATATTTATGAATTTTTATCTCTAGGATTGATTCATTAATATAGTGAAGCTATCATTCCTGAGAAAATAGCATCTAAAAACCTCAACTCTGCATTTTTCACAGATAATTTAGCATCTTGGAGCTGGCCAAGCGTATACTTGGCTGATGATATGGAAAAGCATGCTTCCCATTTCTTGATTCACACTCTTGAGCTGTAACAATTCATCACATATATATATATATATATATAT
>NW_008615460.1:0-22162 GCF_000691845.1 Merops nubicus
AAAAAAAAAAAAAAAAACTATTAAAAACAGAGTTCTTTCTTTAATCAAAATTGTGTTGGTTGTGAATATTTCAAAGCTGCCGTTTCTTTCTTTCATGCATTTGATTGTCAATGCAATTTTCATTCATTTTTCCCTGCAAAGTTTAATGCTTGAATCTCATGGGGAGAAAATACAGCAGGTTCAGAAACAAACTGAGCACAAGCAGGCCAGAACCTAAGTATTAATATTTCTCATTTACTGCTGACTCTTCGGGCTTTTTGTCCTGTTTTCCCCAAGCCAGTAGCAACCGCTATGGCAAAATTGCTTTGCACAGATGGAAAACTGGAGAACCCTCGGTGAGCCATACGAGAGGGTAGATCCTTCTGGTTGGGGACCCTGCTTTTGAGGGCAACCAGCCTTGCCTCAAAGGGAGAGAGGAGCATTACTACCGAGGAGCAAACCGGTGACATGGAGCACAGGGAGGGCTTTGTGCACAGCAGAGGTGTGATGCCAGTTGTGTATTCTGGTAGGAGGGATGTGTCCGGAGCAGCCCTGCCCATGGGTGAGCACCACGGAGTGGTCAGCAGGGCCAGCATGGTGGCCACAGGGGGCATGTGCAGCCTGCCGGAGGGGGCAGTAGTGCTGCTTGGCTGCAGCAGCTGCGTTTCTAGAAAGGGCCTGTTCAGAGGGCAAAAGGAGTGTTGGCAAAAAAAAAGAAAGCTTGTTAGTGCTTGCAACATGGGTATTTGGCCTGTAACAAAGTGATTTATTTGAAATCAAAGCACGAACTTCTTTTCTCTTTTTTTCTCTTTTTCTCTTCTTTTTATTTTTTCTCTCTTTTCTTGTTTCCCCTTGCTTTGCCTTGCTTTGCCTTGCCTTGCCTTGCCTTCCCTTCCTTTCCTTTCCCTTCCTTTCCCTTTTCTCTTCCCTTTCCCCTTTTCCATTTCCCTTTTCCCTTCCCTTTTCATGCATATAGATGAAGAAATTCCCTCATGGAGGTCTGACACCTGAAATAAAGTATATGGTCAGACTCTGGGGACAGGCAGCAGTGGGTGCTCCTGGCATATTTGGGGCAGGGTAATTCAGACAAAAAATGTGGCCCTGAAATACTGGCATTGCTCAAGCTCCGAAATTGTTTTAGCGTATTCAGGTGAAAGTATTTTTAAATTTAAATATTCCATCTGTTTATTTCTTTGTAGTGCTTTGCTTATTTATTTGTTTCTTTACATTGGCAAATGAAAACAAAAACGGTGATTTGGGTCAGAAAGATGCCGTTCCTATTTGCTAAGAAAATAAGCACTTTAAAAATGTTTTGAACTCAGACATTTTGATGAGATGGATTTGAGGAGCTCTGTAACAATCACCAACTCCAAGAGCTCTGTTAAAGTCACAGCAAGAGGGTTTAATGCCAATGTCCACAAGACAAGCAAGCCCTTCTATACCTCATTCTTTTGTAAACAGGCAATCCAGTAGCAGGGGTGAAGAGTAGCTGGAGTGCTAGGAAGGGTTGACCAGAATTATTACCGGTTTAATTCAGGCTCAGGCACTGATTTATTATGCAGCTTTAAGCAACTCCCATAACTGAGGCATGCCTCAGTTTCCTCATTTGTAAAAGTAATAGTTACTGTTTGGAGAGAAAATGCTGTGAGGCTTAAATAATTTTTAAAGAGAATAAAAACTCTTGCTGGTAAGATCAGGATCCCTAAACAGAAAGTTTTTTTAGAAATGCAAAGTACATACTGCTAAATGTTTGTGTGCAACCTGACATGTAAAGACTCACAAAGAATGCTTTGCTCTGCATACGGATGGCAATATTTGAACAGAGCACAGCAAGTTAGGGCAGGAACATCAGGTTCCTGACATTCTGTGTGAGAATCATAGACTGGTTTGAGTTGGAAGGGGCCTTAAAGATCATCTAGTACCAACCCCTCTGTCATGGGCAGGGACATCTTCCACTAGGCCTGGTTGTGCAAGGCCCCATCTGACCTGGCCTTGAACACTTCATCTATCCTCATTCAGTTTAAAGCCTTTACCCCTTGTTCTGTCACAACACACCCTTGTAAATCTGAACCAAATCTTTCAAGGAATCTGCCAAAACATGTGAGACTAGAGCTAGTGACTTAACGCTGCTGAAAGGAATAGGTGCCACTTTTCCCCCCACTCCCATTCCTCTCCTAGCCCCTGGCCATGTAGTCTTGCTTGACACCTTCCGCCATGCTGGTGCCCACCACATGCTTCTGTGAGCCTGTTCAACTCTAAAATCACTGCATTTGCTGGATGTTTTAATGCCATTTTAGAGAGTTAAGTCAACATACAGAGGGATGTGTAAAGAGGCAAGAGTAGATAGGCAGAGCCAGGGAAGTAGAGGTAGCAGTAGGATCCTGTTATTGTAGGGTGAGCTGCTAAGTCACTTCCCACATCCCATAAAAGCCTGATCCTCACTTCCCTGTGCTCTCAGGTCTGCACTTACTGATCTGCAGGAGGAGGTGAAGTCTAATGATTTGATTTTCCAGTAGTTCCCATGCTTTTTCCTCTTGGGGATCAGGCATCTTTATCAGGGACAGAAATAGACCTTCTCCTTAGACTCAGGTTTTGGAGAGTGTGTCACACACTGGATGAGGTTGGGCATGCTCACTCTTTGCTCCCAGTTTGCAGGCAGGTGTGCAGATGTGTCTGCAGCTCTGGGAAGCAGTTAATGGTCTGCAGTCAGCAAGAAGGGCCAGGGAGTGGCAGAGGGCAAGAGCGGACCCTACAAAAACGAGAATTACAACTCTGCCAGGTTTTAGTTGATGCCATTTTGGGGCACATGACTTGGAATTTTAGTGAAAAAGGGAGTAGCTAACCATTTTTGGAGTGCAGCAAGTCAGGCTGGGCCTTTAAGCTGTTTGACATTCTGTTACCATTTGGAGGTGGCTGAAAGAGACTGTGCTCAATGTCATGCTCAATGTGATTGGGGCCCTTTCTGCTTACAGAACACTAATTAAACAATTAACAGCAAAGGGCTTAGCTCCAGAAGGGATGCAGATAGGTAGGAGCATTTCTCTTTGCAGCACTTTAACCGGGCATAGCCAGCTCTCTAGGAAGGAATGTGCCTGGCGGCCCGTCGAGGATGGCCCTTGGCCCTGTGTCCATGGGAAGGACTGGACACAGATCCAGCTCAGAGACTGGGAAGCAGACTCCTTATGGCCAGCACTCCTAAGGACAGTAGTCGTGGTTCACGATTCCCAGCCTCCCATGTGTGTCTGTTGAACACAGCCGTGTTCCTGCCTTCACAAACGAAATCACCCTTTTGTCATGTCCTGTGTGCGAAATAATGGTTCTTTAGTCCTTTTTTTCTTCCCCCCCCAATGCAGATGGTGCTGAAACAAGGTTCAATCCTTGTTGCTCCTTTTGTAGGGTTTTTTTTTTAGTATTTTTCATTAACAGCAGGCTATGTTAGCCTTTACTTTACAGGTACTTGAATGCCTGATGACTTGACTGAGTGTTACGCATGTGGCCTTTCATAAAGGTTACTGACCTTAATTTAATCAGGGGTGAGATGGATGGATGAATGTGAATAGATCCATGCCATTAAAACAAGAATAAAAGTAGGGATTAGAGTTTGGGAGAACTGATGAAATTTTAATTGAATTTATTAAAGGGAAAAGAAAAAAAAAGAAAGAAAGAGAGAGAAAGAGACCCTTCCCAGTTATAATGTGAATGAGACCTATTGCTGGAGGAGGGTTTCATAATGAGAAAAAGGCAACACAAAAATAGGGGCAAACTTCCAAGATAGAAAGTGCCTGCCTCTCCATGCAGTCCCTTGGGCATGTACAAGGTTTTATTTGCCCTCTTTCTATTTTGTGAAAACCTCTAATTATTACTGTAGCTTTTTCTAGATGTGAATGTTTAAGCTTTGTGACAATTTCATAGTGAACACACTGGTGTGCTAATGCATGGCTATCAAGTGCTTTGATCTTTTCCATTGGAAAACATCAAGGATTTGATCAATTTCAGATTGCAGTTTCTTTTTTAGAGCCAACTTTGAGAAATAAATTAATCTTTCACCAATGAGCGCCTTTTAAAATAGCTCATATACCAAAAGATGTCATTACAAGAATGGAAGTCATCATTTGACACTGAATCAATGAAAGAAGCAGCTAGAAGTAGACTAGGAATTTTTAAAAAAATTTAAGTTCCCAGTGTAAAATCCAATGTCCTCCTCTTTCTCCTCCCATATCAAAACTAAAAGGCTACTCAGTGTTTGTCATAACATCTGTGTTGATGGCAACAATTTTATTAATTCCTCCAGTTAAATGTCCTCTTAGAGCAAGGAGTGGATGGGTGCTCTGCTCTTTTTTTTTCCAGGGTAGCTCTGCTGTCTGTCACAGAAATGTGGCCTTCAAATGCATCAGCCTTTTCCCTGGGATGTATTGGGATTTCACAGGGATGGGACTCGGGTCTTCCCAGAAGGGACCTGCCTCATGCAGAGTCTTAGCTAGTGTCTGCTGGAAATAAAAACACATCTTCCAAACTTTTGTACATCTCACCCTTGCTTAAAACTGAGTCAAGCTGGCCTTTATACCACTGTACTAACCGTCTTCACACACATTTTTTAAGTTGGAGTTAAATTAGGGTGAGCTAAATTAGAGGGGGTTATGGGACTCATCAGATGCTTTGGGATACTCCCACTCTTTCATGATTTTTTTAGTGACTCTTTCACAGTGGATTAGTGATGATCCAATAGGCCTTGCGACCTTGTACATAATCCTGTATATTTATTTTGAGAGAAAATATGTACAGTGTTTGGATGATGAGAATGGAAACCTGAAATGGGAATTCTTAGGTGGGCAAATGTAAAGCAAAAAAGCAAACAAAAAATACGGTCTTATTTTGTATAAAATGTACATTTTTTGAGAAAAATTTTCTAATGCATTACCAATGTTTTCATAGTGCTGCCACATCTTTTTTAAAGTGTTTCTCCCTCTTTGTTTAACTATTGACAACATGGTGCAATTAAACCTAAAGCAAGTGTGTGAGTGAGAGAAAAAGAGAGAATGAGAAATTAAAAAGCCATATAATTTGGTTTACTTCATTAACCTGTATAACATCATAGGTTTACCATCTAAGATAGGTTGTTTTTATAGATAGTGTCACCAAAGACTTTTTTTCCTCAGATTTATTTTGAAAAGTTGTTAATAAAGGACGTACATTTCTGTTGCAGTGTGGTTTTATTTTTAAGGTAGGATAACAAATCTTGCTTGTGCTCTTGAGAATTCAGATTTGGGAGCATGATTACCATGTGTCTCAAGATCAGGGTAGTCAAATGAAGGGCTCTTTATCTGCTTTCTCCTCAGCTTGAAGCAAGCAATGGCTATATGTGCATCACGTGTCTCTGTTACATAGGTCATCTACGTGGCATAGTCTCTGTATGCAGTGGTTACTGTTCCAGCCACACTGGCAGGCATTTACTGTCATACCTGATGGCAGAAGAACATTCAGTTTGTGTCACTTGTGAGTGGCAGGACAACAGCCCTGCGTTGTGACATAGTTGTTGGTAGGCAACAGTGACTTTTAGAAGGAGTCACTACCTGTGTACGTGGGAAAATGATCCCTCCACGTGCCCAGGGGCCTTGGAAGGGTGATTCCTGTAGGCTGAGACTGTATTTGTTTATTGATCCATATCTATTGTTAAGGGCTTATCAGAACCTGCCACAGTCACGGGGGATCACACTCATCCCACCTAACTCTAGATGCCTACAAAGCACTCATTTGTGTCACAGCTGGACCTGTCTCCCTGCCTAGTCAATGGACGGAACCAAGTATTGCTTGGGTTGTCCTCTCACCTGTTTCAGACGTGGGCTTTATCATGAGAGCAGTTGTACCTGGTGTGCTGGTTTCTTTCTGCTACAGTACAAGCACACCAGTTGCAGATCCTGCATCGTAGATAACAACATCTCATCAGAGGAATCCAATGCTGGGAAAGTCCCTAATAATAGCAATGGGCTCAGGATTATGACCTGTAAATTTGAGGGATTAGTCACTGGTTTGTTCCCATCAGAGATGTCCAGGCTGGCCTCATCCCTTCTGGGATTCGGACTACCTGAGCATGGAGAGGTCCTTATATTGTCATCCCATCTGAACTGCCAGTCACAAAAGACATGTACCTCAGGGAGAGGCTGAAAGATGTGGGTGAGTCTGCTCTGCTCCTGGTTCTCTGAGTCACTACAGGCTCCTGCAAAGCAGAGCATCCCAACGGCCATTGGGATGCCATTGTTTGGTACTGGCTATGGGCTCCTTGCCAGAAAACAAGCAAAAAATGTTACCCTGAAAATAATCCAAGAACAGCGTTCCTACTCCCTCAGTGCTTGAATTCCTGGGTTTCACCATGTTGTTTATACAAAACAACTTGGAATGGAATTCATTTAATTAAATGCAGGTATCTACATCTGCAGAAGCTACTAGAAGGCCGTTGTCTACATTAGAAATTAGCATGGACCAGCTGGTATAGAGCTGTAGTCTGAAACCATATTTTGTGTTATACGTGACTTGGAGGAGGTGATTTAGATGTGGAGATGGAGTGCATCAGATCTACATCGACACCTCACAGCTTAGTTTCATCTGAAAAGGATCCAGTTTGTGTGCTCCAGCACTGCCCTGGGATTTGAACCAAAATGAGGTAAGTGGGGAGAGTCGGGATAGTCATCTCAGAAGTGCAATGCTGAGCTGAACTGAACCCCTGCTATCGCTGTGCACCCCTCTGGGCCTCTCTAGTCAGGGGAGAGCCAACCCAAAATAAATTTGATGAGTGGGGTCCTTGGAGACTTGTGCCTACAGCGTCTCTGTTGGATAGAGGAGCGATCTGTAAAGGAAGAACAAGCTCTGTCAGAGATTGCTGTGTTGTACTTCTCACGTGAGGAGAATCCCACGCTGAGTGTCAGTTTTGCTTGCTGGCCTGCCACTCTGGGAACAAAACTGAGTCTTAGCTGGAATAAGCCCAAGCCAGGTCTGTGAAGTCCCAGGGACCCTGGCTACTTATATGAACTGAGGATCTGGCCAAAAATATTTAACACATAATCAGTTGAACTTTAAACTCACTTTTGAGGGCTTTTTTGAACAATCTCACTGAAACTCATTGTGCTGTCACTTGAATGGAGACAGATAAGAGTTGGCACTGATCGACACTGTCACGGACCTTATTTTATTTTATCTTAAATGATTAGCAGAGAGGAAAGAAACAAGTTTCTGCTTTCCCTTTCTACAGCAAATTGCATTCACAATATTATCAGAGAGAAACAGATTTTGCTAAGATTTTGAGCAGTGTGATGGTGACATTCTAGTAGCTGCATGATGTGCTTTATTCCACAGTTCTGTTTCTCTATATGGCATTCAGGGCTGTGTGTGGATTTTATGAGCTGCCTGCTCCAGGTGCTGCTACTGCCAGGTAGCTCATTTTTTGTAGCTCATTTTGCACTTTACCTGCATTTCTGTTGGGCATTAAGGATGGGTGGGTGCTCCATGCTGCAGTGGCTCCTCTGTGCAGCTTGGGCTCCTCCCTGTTTCCTTTCTGTAATTAACTATTGTTTTTCTGATGATGGTGAAGTGAATTAAGGAACAGCTATTTTTCTTTCCAGAAAACACAAGATAAAGCCTTTCCTGAGATTTCACAAGAAGAATGTAGTGTTAACAACAACTGCTGAGGTAGTAAGCGTAAAAAACTGACAAAACACTCTTGAAATTGCAGCAGAAATGAGAATTTTCAGTCTAAAATATTTTCCCTTGAGATTCTCCCTTGGTTTCTATGTAGAAGCAGCTCCCAATCAAGGTCACAAAAGTGACACAAGGCAGAGCAGTTGCTGTTAAGTGAGGGTTCCATTTTGGGTTTTCTTTGTTTCTAAAAGGGATCCACATTCAGTTCAGTACCTCCTTGTATTAAGCATCCTGAGGTCTGTGGCAGCCCCAGTGGGGTTTTTATTTGGTAGCCCCGAAGAACACTGAAAAGGTCCTAAATTTTTAGAAGAGTTGAGGACCTTTTATGGCATCTTGGAGACGGCAAAACAGAGACATCTGCAGCAGCTCTGCTCTTTCAAATGTACAAGTCCAAAATGGACTACTCAGATGTTAAAACCTGTTCAGTTTTTTGTTCTACCATTCTTTGCTCTATGGACACAAGGGATTTTGAAAATCTGCCCCATTTTACTGTCTCATCACCTAAACCTGCTGTGGAGCTGTGCGATGCAGTCGATAAGGTACCGGAGACCTGACTGCCATACAGGCACTATTGCTACTGTTGGTGGAGCATCAGGGAATTGGGAAGACAGTATGAAAATGGACAGGTTAAGAGTTTCTGAAGTTGGGTTTGAAAAACAGGAATTTAAAAGGTAGTAGTGAAGAGCAATAGAGCAAAGTATTGGAAATAGATTTTCCTCTTGCTTTGATTGGTGTAAATCCCTCTTGGTTGTTTTGAAGACAATAGATTGTTTTGAGCCTGAAAAAGGGTGGAATTAGACTTGTGAAGCATGAAGTTAAGGTATCTTTTTATTCGGTGATGTCTTGATCCTGCTAGATAACAAAACACATTTACAATGTGAGCAGCACCTTGTGAGAGGCTGCCAAGAAAACACACAATCCTCTGCTTTCCCTGAAACAGGCAGTTAGAGTACTATGTTAATGCCAACCAGTGACTACATTAAGATTATTTTTAATATCCAGCAAATCCTCAAGAGAACCTGAAATAAAACATTTGTCACTTTATAATTTTTAAGGAAAATGTATACCAGTTCATTGCAATTCCATTTCCCTCGCAGCAGTAATAGAATTGTTGCTATTAGGACAAAAACAGAGTCTAGCTCAAGAAGATCTAAAAATTGAGAATTGCCTGTGATACCAAGCAATAATGTTGTTTTCAAAATCCACAGATGATTTAAATGCAATCCCCTTAAGTATTGAAATCTGTCTAGTTCACTCCAAAGGCAAATAAATCAAATATATATTTTTCTCTCCCTCTCTCAGAGCAGGGCCAAATTCTGCTCTTAGCAACTCTAGAGTAAATACAAAATTATTGCTTTCTCCCTCATGCTTCCTCTGAACCCCAAGCCGTGGTCCCACGTGAGATCAGGGAAATCCCTTAGCTGTGTGGTGTTAGGTTGAGCGTGGCTTGAGGTGACATTGGGACTGCATCTTCTCCTTGAAGTCAGTTGAGAGGGTGCCATGGCTTTGCTGTGTATGCTGTGTTCTGTACAATAGAAGTCCAAAAGTGGGGCAAGAGGAACTGGGTGAGGATGGGGCTTAGCCTTCCTGAATTGCTTTTGTGGCCCTAGTAACAGAAATAAAGTCTGATATGTTTGAGGAATAACGTCAGTACTAAGTGCTGTGGAAGACAATTTTCATGTAATGAGACTGAGGACTAGTTGATAGGATTCTTGGTCCTATTCCTAACTCTTCTAATGATTTATTCTGAGTTAAAAACCCATTTAACATTTCTGCACCTCACTGTTCTTAAGAGGCGAGTGCATATTCATAAATATCCTCATTTTGCAAAGAACGTGAGCTTTAGGGGTTCATGCCAGTGCCTTCTGGTCCTCAGGTGAAGCACTCAGTTTAAAAGTCTATTTTTATTACATCATGTGGAAGAAGCTCTGGAACTGGTTTGAGGTGTCTGCTTCTAATCCCTCATTTTGTTGCATATGTAATAGGTTGCAGTCTTGTAATGATGGATGCTATGCTCCCTTACTATGGAGATATGGTGGTGATAACTGTACCAAAAGTACCTATGTGGAGAAGACGTGTGCTGAATCTGACTTTGTGTGCATCAGTGGGCAGTGTGTGCCTAACAGCAGTGTGGTGAGGAGCTGAACTGTGAGGGTGGGTCTAGCAGGAATACTGAACTGTGCCAAGTAATTGGAACTAGCTGTGGACCTCAAGCAAGCCAGAGTAGCCCCCTGTCCCAGAAACACGTTGATGAAATTGGCTGAAAGGTGGAGAGTGATGTTTTTGCACCTCGTGGTAGTGTGAGGGTTGGGGCTCATCCATACGTCAAAGGAATGAATGAAGTGCCGGGGTTTAAACCCCCAGCCCTGAATGAGGGTTGGCATATGGGTGATGTCCACAAGAGGCAGGAAAGACCCTCCTGATTGGTTTTCACTGAGGAAAATTAGGAGATCACCACCAGCTGCCCTGCCTTTAGCATTAAGATCAGGTGTCCCACCTTTAATGTTAACAGCATAAACCTGGCTCTGCCTGCAGTGAATGGGGGTAGCTCATCTATGTGGTGAGTGCACTGTGTAGGAGTTTCAATTACTGGAAGGACTCTGGCTGTCCACTGCAGGCAGAGCTCCCAATGATGGTGGGACACCAATACAAGTGGGAGCAGAGGGATGATTACATCCATAATAATGGTACTGGTTTTTGGCTGTGGCTATGCAACTGCAGTTGGGCCGGTCACTTGGTTTCTTGGTTGGTTTGCTCCTGGATTCACTTCATCCTACACTGTGGATGAATGTACCAATTTTTTTGTTCCTCTGGTGGTTAGCCACCTCATATCCTCCATGTATAATTTAGTATCAGAGGGAAAGATCTGGCCTGTGTGCTGCTTACTGATGGCAGTATTCTTCCTACTGGGGTATGCAGTCAGCAAAAGAAGCTTCCACTCATTTATTCTATTTAACCTCTAAATGAAGAGAAGGCTTGGAAAAGCATAATGATTTATGGTGACACAAAGCAATAACAGTATCACAGTCACAGCCACTTACAAAAATGGTTCAAAATCATTATTCCTCTATAACAGAGAGACAGATTTTTGAGGTCCAGTCTCATAAGGCATGGCAACCCCAGCCTGTTGAGTCCTGGTTCATTACAATTATGGATATATACTGTCTGCAGCTCCAGCTGTTCTGGAGGTTACCCATGTCCTCAGCATCGGTTTTGGAGATGTCTGGGTTCAGTGTGATATTTCTCCATCCACCTGCAGGCTCTCAGCATGCTGCCCTGAGGAGCCACTGTGGGGGTGGAAGTGGTGGTGGGGAAGTCCAGAGCAGATGCGCGCCATCCACAGAACTTGTGGAACCCTGCAGGCCTCTTGATGAAGGTACCCACGAGGTTCCTTCCCAACCCAGCTCAGTCACAGTAAGCCAGGTTAGAGGAGCTCACAACTTCAGCTCTTGCACAGAGAAACCTCCCTGTTGCCTGTGGGACAGGAATTTGCAGAGTTGTTCAAGGGGAGCTGTGAGGGACTAAACCTATTGAAGCCTCCGCCGACATTGGATCAGGACAGGAGCTGTTAGAGTGCAATGTTGTTTCTTAAAGAGTTTCAGAGGGTCACGAAGAGTCTTCAGCATCTTCTCTGACTACACTGGCAAAGGGAAAAGGAGAAAAAAAATAAAAATAAAAAAGGCAAATCAATGCCAGGACAAGAAGAACCCAGGCCAATAACCAACGTCTTTCTAGGACTGTGTTGTCTTTCTACATCTTCACTGCTCTGGCACTGGATATTCCCCAAGGTGTCATGAAAATGAAGAAATCTGAGCCTTCACGTAGCTCTCAGAGCTGAACTTTCCGAGGACAGCCTGCCTGGTTTGTGTGTATGGACTGATGCCATGTGAATGATTGAAGACCCACTGTGCTCTGCAGCTGGCCAGCTTGACCGCTCATTTAGGTTTCCAAGATCATACAAAGTTTTCTTGGAGTTTTGGTCTGAAAAAAGAAGCACCTGTGCTGTTTCAGTCAAAACAAACCAAGGAAAACTGTTAGCATCTATGCAGGGCTGGAGCCCTAAATGCTGCTTCTAGCAAGGCAAACTCGGTGGGAGTGTGAAGGCAGTGCCAAGATGACCTCTGAAAGGTGCTACCCAAGCCAGTGTGCCATGCAGAAAGAGCGCGCACCCCGGCAGAAATGCTGAAAACCTGAGGAGCCCAGACAATTTGTTTTGGATCCTGAGGTTCTGCAGCAATGGCCTCTAGTGCTTTTCATGTGTTATGCATCAAATGTAATCAGCCACATGGCACGGCCTGATGAAGTAAATGCATTGGGTCACTAAAGTGCATTAAGTGCCATTTACTGCACTGATTTAATTCTGTCCCTAGTCAAACTTATAATAACTGTCTCTATCCCTTGTTGCTGCTTCCCTGTTCCTCTCACCACCGAGCAGGCAGTAGCATCCATTTTCTTCCCCGAGAGAGGAACTCAGCCTGGCTGATAACCCGGGCCCCCTGTCATCAGTCCTGCCTTCAGCAGCGCAGGAACTCAGCGGGCTGTAGGTGTTCCAGGCTGGCAGCCTGCACAGGCTCAGCGGGGCTCAGGTGAGCCTGCACAGCCCAAGGCTTTTCTCACTGCCAAAGCATGGCAACTCTGGTGCTCGAGAAGTTCAAACCTGCCCACGTTGGTTTTTTTCTCTTGTAGTGATGCTTTGCACGCGAAACTTTCCAGGGTGGTGCACTGCACAAGAGCCAAGAGTGTCAGCACCGTGGGGCTGAGTCTGGAGAATGGATGTCTCCATCAGGAGAGTTCCCTCTGCAGGAATTTGTTTCTGTCATTTGCTCTATGTCCGCATTTCCCCTCGTACCACTGTGGCAGTGCCAGGGCAGGCTGAAGGTCAGTGCGCAGATTAATTCTCCACCTAGAAAAAGGCTTTTTCTTTCTTCCTTTTTTTTTTCCTCTTGAGTGCTCACACAACCTCCTTCTTTACTAAAGAGTGCTGAGTCTTCCTTTTTTTTCTCTTTAAATTTCCAAAACACCGGTTTAAGTGTGCTCTGTCTTGCACTCTTTAGCAATTACCCCCTTTTTATCTGATTACAAATTTATACTACTTCAAATTTAAATCACATCATATTAGGGCATTTTGCAAACCTCGTGTGAACAATGAACTTTCCACATGTAATTCCAGGCTAAAAGAGTCTCTTTGACTCTGCAGTAGAAAGTATATGAAAACTTGGAAGTGGTGACACCAGCTTTTTTTTTTTTTTTTTTTTACCCCATAGCATTATTAATTTCAATGTTCAGATTGGGGAGCAAGAAAGATGTTGCTGGGTAAGATCGTTGCAGCACTGCTGCTCCTGAGAACCTCAGTTCTCTCCTCTGTGCTCCAAAGTGACCTGCTTCGAAAGGTTTCCCATAAAACACTTGCTATGATGTAATCTTACACAGAAAGTTCATCATTGTCTTCAACTGATTTAGCTGTATTTCTGTTCATGATCTACAGTTCCCACCCCAGCCTCTGAAGTGTGCTGGTAAAATGAGTTCTGATGTGACCCCAAGAATATTGTAGGGGCCAATTCTACTGGTAAACTCCAGTTGCTTTGTGCCAATCTACTAACACAAACCAGCTGTAGACTCAGTTTAACTGGGTTTATGTTTACTCTGCTGCATCAGAGTGGCACAGCAGAAAATGGAGTCCTCAGTGTTTAATATCTAGAATATGTCCTCCATCTGGGGTACACACCTTGCCCTTGCAAGCAGATGGATAGCACAAGTCTTCCCTCTATACATGTTGTGATTCTACATTCAGGGAAGGCATCTGGAAACATCCCCTTAGGGGCAGCAGGAGGCTGTTGCTTTGCTGTTGACAGGAATGCAGGGGTGGGATTTGCCTGCTCCTCACAGGGGTCTAGTATATTTTTAAATACTTAAGGGAAAGAAAGGGGCAACCTGATTACACTGAAGGTACTCATAAAAACATAAAACTGCTATTGGCCCATCTGCAGGGTGAGGAACACCCCAGAGCTGGCTGGGGAGGGAGTCTGGGATGTGAGAAGAGCCTGATCCAGACCGTCCCCTTGGCAGTGGTGTATGATGTGGCAGTGGCACTCTCACAGGGCTGCTGCACATTTTGGGAAGCCAGATCTTCTTCATAATGACTTCAGAGGGGATTTCTGTGCAGCCATTTCCACAGAGGAGCAAAGAGAAGGGACAAAGCCTCTTCCCCTTCCAGGAAAGATGTCAGCAGCTCAGACACTTCAGGAGGTGAGAGCTAAGGAGGCTTCCAAGCATTGACCTGCCACAGTCGCTCTTCCTGCCCTGCTGCAGAGCCTATTTCTTTGTATGCTTCTTCCTCTTCATTGTTTTTTTTTTTTTTTTTCTTTTGGAGAGGTTCACTTTTTATGACTAATTAACAATTAATTTGGCTAGAGAGCAAGTGAACAGAAAGATATGGTAGAACATATGGAGGAACACACTGTGCTTGGTCCCTGCAGATCTGAACTGAGAAGTGAGGTCCAGAAACAATCAGTTTGTGAGCAGAATAGGCTGGGAATAAGCTTTGGAAGAGGAAGAAAAGAGAAGTGGGAGCAGAGATCAACATCATTTCTCCCTGAAAGTTGTAGAGAAGGTGGAGAAAAGGCGTGAGGAGTCACTGAAACCGTAGGAGAGCAACCAGGGAAAGTGGAGAAAGTTTCCAGACTGAGAAGGAAGGGGAACACAAATTGGGCCACATTTTTTGTAAAGCGCAAAAGCATCAAATTGTGTTTGTATAGCCATGGGAGAACAGAGGTTGTTCTATCCTGGGGGACTTTAGGGACTAGAGGGAGACAAATCCATGACCTGCTGGTGGAGGGGTGGGGGAGGTGAGAATGAAATGAGCAGAGGGAGAAGGTCACATTATTTGCCTGTTTTGTTTTGTTTTGTTTTGTTTTCAAGAAATCCCTGGAGTTAAAAGTTAGATGGGACAAGTTGAGGATTTAAAGAGTGGGAGTTTGTGTTGAGTTGTATCAGAAACTATTTGTTCAGCAAAGAAAGCAGAAGTGGAAGATGAGAGCTCTGAGGCATAGAAATTCAACTGGCTCATGTGATCTCCACTATCAATATTCTGTATCATGCTAGTAAAGGCATCAAACTCTGCTGCTGGAGTAAGGCATTGAAGTGCTGGGGTTCAAACCCCCAGCCCTGAATGAGGGCTGGTATATGGATGATGTCCACAACCAGGCCAGAAAGACCCTCCTGGTTGGTTTTCACCCAAGGTCTGGCCAGCCTTGGGTGGGAACTGATTAGGAGATCAGCACCAGGTGCCCCCACCTTCCACATTAACTTGGAGGTGGGGCAAGAAGCCACCTCTGTAAGAACTGACTGCTTGTAGTGGGGTCTGCCCACACAGTGTATGTGCTGTGTGAGGGTTCTGGGAAGGGCTCTCTGGCTCTTCACAGCTAAGCAGAGTTGCCAGGATGGCAGGGCCAGAACATGAAGCTGTCTCTGAGTTCCTACTCTATAACTGGGCTCATGCCCTGGCTGCTACCATTGCCCATGGCTTGGCTCCTTGTCCAGCTCACTCCCTTCTTCATGTCCACTGTGGCGGGGGGTGGGCTGGCTGTCTGGCACTTTGGATCCCTGGTGTGTGATGTGGTAGTGGAGGGAGGAGTTTGGCTGCTGGTCTGCCTCTTAATAATATTATCTGTTGAGCAAGTGATCAGCAGAAGAGGCATGCTCGACCTAGACCAGTGACTTTGGTGTTTGGTGCAAAGGAGAGGAATGGAAGAGACAGGGGTGAGCTGCTGAGACCTGTGGACTGGAAATGGGGGAAGGCTGGAAAACAGCTCAAGCCTGAGGCAGTCACAGCTTGGCTTGAATCCAGCTGACTGGAGTTTTCCTCTTCTCTGTCTTTCCACCCTCATAACTGATATGAATATGTCAATGCCATCCCCTAAATGGTGTGTAGGCAATGTCTGGGAAATGAGGAGCTGGCACAGGACAAAACTATGCCAGGAATTGTCTTGATGTGGAACAACATGGGCAGCTGGGTGCTCTGACCCTGCTTTATTTACTGACAGAAATACTGGCAAGCTGTTCATGGCCCTCCAAGAAGGGCATCTAAAATACGAAGTCAATGCATAGTGATTTCTGTGGTGCTTGAACAGCTAGAAGAAGCACCAGAGCCAAGTATGTGTTTTATAGGTAGCTTAGTGCAGTTTTTTAACATGGTAGATCCTGCTTTTGCTTCACGTGTGTGTGTGTTGGCGTTGGCCAAGGTCTAGAAGTGTCTCCATGCCTGCAAAAGGATGGTGGGTCCTTGCCCTTCATTTTTCCCACTCATCTTTGGCTACCTGCATCATCTTGCCTCCTGGACTGGGGAGTGCTCCGCAAGGTTAGACTGCTCCTGCCTTGATCAAAATTGGATCATGTCCCTGCTATCCTCACTGCCACTTACTGGGCTGTTCAGAGGCATGATTTCTCCCCAGGGCTCAGCTCCCATTTAAGCACCTGCAGATAAGGGCCAAATTTCCTGAAGTGCTCATCAGGCAGCTGCCTCCCCTGGGACACTTAATCATAGATTTAAAAAAAAAAAAAAAAAAAGGCATCATGAACTATTTGGAAAGATCCAGCCATTTGTAAGCCCTTGGGAGCAATGACTGTTGTTTTTTTTGTGCTTTTGCCTGGTACCACAGGGCTTGGTGTTAGGCACATGTCCTGATGATTTATTACCTAAAATTAACTCCTTAGTCCCCACACTGGAGGAATTCGTAGCACTTTACTTAGTGTTTCCTTTGAAAGCTGAAGATGCTGATTGAAGGTGAAAGCTTCAGATTCGTGTTCTGTCCCCATGCACAAAGAGGCTGTTTGCTCATTTGACACCATCAGGTAGAAATGCAATTCCTGTTTTGCTCAGTGTTAACAGATGGATGTTGGAGGAAGAAGTGTTAATTTTTTTATATCTGGAGAAGTCACAAGCCCACCCAGGACAGACCCATTTACATTCTAAAAGCTCGTTAAAGTTTTCCCCCGGGCAGTTTCCTATCGGGGTGAGGAAAGCAGCAGTTCCAAGAGCTGGGCTGCTGAGAACAGATGCTGCTGTCATCCAGCTGACGATGGCCAGCCAGGAAAGCCTCGGGAAGGGAGGGGCAGCCTCACTGTGTGCTCCACCCTGGGACCTGCTTTGGCAACTGTCACGGCTGGACACCTGTGGGCAAGGGCCAATGGTTCCTCAGCAACTCAAATGCTTTAAGACGCTTTCCTAATAATGGTTATGACACCAGTTCTGTTATCCTAGCTCAGCCTCAGTTTGTTTCTTTCCCTTGTTTGCTTTTCAGTGGAAAAGCGTGGCTGCTGGCGTCGGTGTTCCCTCACTCAGAGCAGGGTGGTCGGAGAGGAGGCTGAGGTCTGGAAACAGTCAGCCCTGCTGCCCTGCTCCATGTAAATATAGCATGATTAGGTGAATCTACATTACCTGAGCAAAAATATCAATGCCCTTGATCACATGATGGAGAGGATTGTTGCAGAGACGTAGGCAGGGAGTTGACTATAGTCAAAATGGACCATTCAGTTGACTGTACCTGGTCTGTAGTGGCAGATTTACACAGGACTGTCAGGGCTTTCCTCCTGCTGGGCACAGCTTGAGAGGACACAGGCAAGGGATGGGATGCTGTGGGGCCACAACCCCTCCTTTGTTCCGTTACTGGGATGTTGCACAACTCTAGCCAGATCACATCTCAATTTCTGGGCATTATTTTCTCTGCCAGTAAAACAGGAAAGATGCCATCGGCTTCCTCTGCAAAGCTCTCCAAGATGGAGGTTAGCAATCACTAATGAAGAGCTGACTGTAATTACATCCAGATTTAGAAAGAAAAAGGGCTCTTGTTCCCTTGGACCTAATGTAATAAATAAAAAAAAACCATGGAGCAGTCCCAGCTTTATTGCCATTTTCATCTGATTAGATGGAACTTAATTTCTGACTTTTTTTCTGCTGGTGTCCATATTCTAAAGACACCCCACAGAACCAGCCTGACCTCCAGGTGCCTCATAATTTTCCTGAGTATGAAGTTACTCTCTTACAGAATTGGTTTCCTTGGCATGCTTTTGTGGGGCTGGTGCTTTAAATCAGGCAGACCTGAGCAGATGTAGCCCTGACACGGTCATTTTACAGCTGGCTGCTGGTTGTCGCCTCTCCTGCTTTCCCAGCTGGTAAGTGCTGTTTTACCTTTCTTATTGCTGCGGAGATGACATTATCTTACACTGGAGAATTTCCCTGCCATACAGTTGCTCTGGATAATGTTTGTGTACAGATGATGTTTATGAAAGCCAGGGGCAATTTACTTACTGCAGTGGGCACCGTTGCAACATGTAAAATCATCATACACAAATACCATTGACTAAACGGCTCCCTTCCTTCTCATAATTCATTATTAGAATGGGTTATGTGGGGGTGGGAGGGGATCTCCATAACTTGGAGCCTGTAAATCAGGCCTGGTTGTCCTCCCAAGGAGCATACTCTCACTGAACTGCACACCCTTGGGCTGGATGGGGACATCACCAGGGAGAACTGATGGGCTCCCTTATGAAGGCAGGCAGATGAGACAACTGTAATGACCCCAAGGGCCTTAGAGCCTGCAGAGCTACTGCTGCAGCTCTGGGGGTGCCAACACAGAAATCAGAAGATGGAAGGATAATACACATTCTTCTGCCTTCTTGAAATCTCTCCAAAGGACAAGCCTGCGATATGCATTGAGCACACTGGTCTGATCCAGAAATGGTAGATCCAGCTTGCATGGAAAACTTAATTACTTTCCAGGTTTGGGCCCCTTGACTTGTTGCCATCTGTGGAAATCTGAGTAAAGACTGGCCAGATCCATGACAGTCACTAGAGAAGGAGTCTCTCCAGCCGAGAAGGAACAGGAGTGCAGAGCCAAAGCCCTTGCTCTGCTGCCTGCATTGTTCCCCAGACTCAGCTGCTGCTGATGGCCCAAGGTGGGTAAGAGCCTTACCATTTACTCCACGAAACCTCTGCTTTAAAACAGTTCCCTGAGCTCCTTCGCTGTGTTCGCCATGGGGCTTGTTTATCCCAGCAGCCAGCTCTGGCCACCTGGGATCATCCCTCATTTGCCTATTGGAGGGGGAGCACGTTTGGATAGGCAGTGTTAGCAGCAGAGTGAACAGGTGAATGGTTCCATCCAGCCCTGTGCTGCATGCAGGGTGGCAGGAGGCTTCTTGGTGCTTATGGTGCTCAGATCAAGACAGAAATGAACAGTACCACTCAGCTTCTAAAGGTACAAACATACTGAAATTATTAAGAAGGGTGTCACTTTTTAGTTCCTCTTGCATATTAACTGGGACCATATAAGTGCCTGTTTGTGACAAGAAGTTGCTTTTATTATTGATCAATTATTGATCTGTGCAAAGAGTAGATTTCTTTGCACAAGATTAATAAATAGTATAAAAAGAATGTTATTATTGTTTAGCATACTTGTTTTATGCTCTCTGTGATAATGCTACCCATCTGCTCTCCTATGGAGCTGCCCCATCGGTAAATTCATCAGGTAAGGAGAATTCCTAGTTGGTTCTTACCACAGTGAAAGTCTGACCTCTTGGCATCCAGGGAATGATACCTCTCTTATCTCGGGTGTGAAGTTTTCTTACCCCTTGACTGATAAAGAGGAGGTGTAAGGACTGAGATAAACATATTTCTGTTGAATCTGAGTTCAGTTTGTGCTGAGAGTGATTCCAAGTTGCTATTGCATGTGGTGCAGGTGGTCAGCAGTTGTGGGTCTGCTTCAGGCCTGCCTCACCTGTGGTGAAAGGGGATGGGAAAACCTGCTGCCTTGTCCCATCATTGATTTCCTTGACAGTGGCTGTAAGGGACACTGCTGCTCACCCTGCTGCTCAGTTCTGTGAGATGGACCACCTGCAGCCACAGTCTCCAGAGAGCTGCACAGAGAATCACTCCATGTGCAATGGCTCACTCCAGACTCTCTGGAAGGTCTAGTTTCAAAAATATGGGCCAGTAGCAGCAAAATAGTGTCCCCCACTTGAGCAGAAAAGTTTTATGCCTGTGGCTGCTAAAGACGCTGCAAGCACCAGCCTCTTGGTCCCCTGGAAGCTCTTGGTATATGAGAAGAAATGTTACTGCTATTTTACATCCAGGAGTGAGGAATTTGCCTGTGCCTGACTGGAAATTAAAGCCATGTGTCCAAAGTCCAGATCCATCATATTTTTGGGTCTGACAGTATTTTCCTGTGTTGGGACTGTGTAGACCATTAATAGCTGTGTCACTGCCTTCCTGTGCAGCTAATGTAAAGCAGCAAACTCATTTTCACTTACTACTAATCATTGTGTAGTTGGAGTTTGCTGTTCATGTTAAGGGTTATTTATGTTCTGCATGAGATAAAGGTCATAGGGAGCGGTATTTTCTTTTTTATCAGACAAATTGATATATCTAGAGGAAAGCAGACAAGTTCTCAGGCATTCGAGCCCTCTGTCTGATCTGAAACAGAAGCAATAAACTTCCTGCTAAGCTCAGGTTGGCAAAGATTGTTCAGCAGCCATGGTGTGACTTCCCCTAACATCAGCATTACTCGAGGGAGAGTGGCCCTACTGATCTCTGGGCCTGACTGCACTGCTGCCCATCTCCAGGTGTGGCCACAAAGGCAGAATCTTCAGCTGGTGTGGCTGAAGAACATTCCTTTTCATAGGTGGCTTTGGTCATGTGCCCTGCTGAGCTCCAACACAATCACAGGCACACTGGTACCTGCTGAAGGCAGGCACGTGGGAGGGACTGTGGCAGCTGAGCAGCAGGGCTGGTGCTGGATGGAACTCACCCAGTGTAAGTGGTGCTGCTGCTGTGTGGGAAAGCGTGGTCAGACCTCAGCTGTGCCAGCTGGCTGGGAGGTAACAAGGGGAGACCCGTCCTAGGCTGTTCCAGGCTTCTTGTCAGTCTGCAATCAATAGTAACTCTGAAGGTTAACAGTTAATGAACTGCAATGTCAGTGTCACAGAGGCTGTGCCAAGCAAGCAGCTCCTGAGGCTTTTCACCCATACTGTAAGACCCACTTGTGCTGCACAGAGGTCTGGCCAGCGGTGTGGACCTGCTGTGCTGGACCACCAGGTGCTGCCGAACAGCCCAACAACACTCACCTGAAAAAATGTCATTTTTGGCTGCAGTGACCAGGCAACAGGAGCAGCACTTTCAGCCTTAGTGCTGGCAAATCTGGATTCACTATTTTTTGTCCTCCTCTCCATTCAATAAGAGGTTTAGTACCCAAGTACTCCTCTAAACGTTGATAGCAAGAACTGAGCATGAGTGCTTAATTTATTCCACATAGGCCATGGCAGGAATATGAGAACTTGGATTCCTTTCTGGAAAACAGACCAATTTTAAGTATTTGAAATGAAATTTTCTTTCACCTGTATCTTTCGCCTTCAGAAGGCAGAGATTTCAGCAGTCATCTTTGTTATCCTCCCTTAGGCAAAAATTGTGAAATCAAGTTTGAATTGGTCTGCTGAGATGAATCTAATTAAAAAATTGCCCCTCTGGATCTTGGCATGGTTTAACATCACAAAAACTGTCAGGCTGGGTCAGCTCATTGCCCAGCGCAAGAGGATTATCTGGTTTGTGGTAGCTGTTCCAGTTCATCTGACCCATGCTGTTACATCAGGCAACTATTAGTTCTTTTCTAGGAGGAGCAAATAACCTCCTACTTAGCAATTTCTGGCTTAATCTGCACATCCCATATTTCAGCTGCTCCCTTTTGCTGCTCAATGTCATCCATTGCAATGTGCTGTTAGTTTAATGGCCTGTGGTGTCTGATGGGATAGAGTGTGTTGGTCAAGAAATCCCTTCTCAACTCTTGATGGAGGCATGTCCCAAGTGACAAGGAACCAAGAGTGTGTAGCTCTTGTGGTGAGAGCTTCTATCTTACAAATCTGGCCACCTGCTTGCATGAGACCTTGTCGTTTTTAATGTCCTTGACCTTACCTCTGCACTCCTAACTTTCAGACCACTTGTGTGTAGAGCAGTGATTTTCTTTCACTTCCTGCTGCTGTATACCAGCAAGAAATGACAAAAATACAAAGCTTTCAGCAGTGACCCTCGGGCTAGAAGAAAGTGTCCTGGTAACAAATAGTTCTATTAGTTCTGTACAGAACTTTATCCTGGAATTCATAGTATTAATATCTCCCATTTGTAGCACAGATTTTGGCTCCAAAGCACAAAACGGACTTGTGTAATTCTCCATTTAGCACCTATCCTGCAACATGTCGTTATCACTCTTGTACAGCTGGGAGAAAGAGTATGCAAGAAAGAGGCCAGAGAGGCCACAGGTCTTGCTCAAGAACTCAGCAGTCCTGTAGCCAATCTCTGTGAGTCTTCATCTGGCTTTGTTTTTCTCTTTTTGTTCTGTCCTTAGGTAAAACAGTGAAGTTGTTTTCCATAAGAAAATATGTTCTTTTGGATGACTGTGCCTGGTCTCTCCCATGACCTATCTCAGACTTGTTTCTTTTGGAGCTCGGCATT
>NW_008615460.1:22193-35590 GCF_000691845.1 Merops nubicus
AACTCATCCCTCCTTTCTACCACTGAGCACCTAATGCCTTTTGTTCTCTACGGATTTCCAAGGAGTTGCCAGCAAAAGTGACCTTCAAATCCCACTGCAATCAATTAGGGGAATCCAACTGACTTAGAGAGCATTCTGTTGGGCCCAACCGACAATGAGGATCACATGCAGCAGGATTAGGAAGTTCAGAACAGGGAACTCCCCAACAAATGTCTCCTGTTATGAGATGTTACAGGACTTCTTCTGTCTAGCGACAGCTCTAGGGCTCTCATTTTCCAGGGATATTTTGAAGAACAAGACTGAAGGGTACTATATAAGGGGACTTTTTTTTGTTTACTTATTTTTAAACTGTGGAAAGAAGGTGAACCATTCTGACCCTGCCAGGAGCTGAACACATGCTGCTGAGATAATTTTGCAATATCGATAGTGTGCTTGGAAGTACTAAACTGTCTCCTGCTTGTGCATAAACCTTCTCACCCTTGTTTTCAGTCTTCATCAAAACCCCTCAATCTGCTGTAGGATTGCTGTTTCTACCTAACTTGGTGTGGTCAAAACAGTAATGGAGTCTGACAAAACTTTATAAAACAAAACTCTATTGAAGCAGTAGGAAAGATAGGCAACAACATGCCCCTGTGGCAACTCAATCAACCAACAGCCAGTGATGGAAATGCCTTTTGAATGCAGTAGAAGTTGCACCAAGCCTTGGCTCCACCAATGGTAGTGAACCTTGAGAGGAGCATACCTTAGATGAATAACGTGGTCAGTGTTCTGCCTGCACTACTGATGTCAAGCAGGGGGCCAGGTGCTGGTGATATTGGTCAAAGGCAGTGTTGTCAGTCTGCCTACGCTGCCAATATTAGTCTAAGGGCAGGGTGTCGGGATGTTGGCTGTCACTTGGCCACTGTCCTGTGGCTACAAAGACACTGCAAAGTGGTCTATTACTGTGTTTTGGGTAGATATGTATGTTTGAGTCCCTTGTTCTCAGCTCATCTGGAAGAATCATCAGCACCAATAAAATCAGCAGAAATAGCTCAGCTCTACTTCAAATCCATCCCTATCCCCTTCCTTTCCCTGTGCAAACAGAGGAAGAAAGGTCAAATGCTCTTTACTCTTGGTGACCTGGATGTCATTTCCATTTACCCAGTGCTTTACACCACATCATCTCAGTGCCCTTCATGTCACCAGAGTAAGCAGGTTTTTTCCCTCCACTGTGCAGATGAGGAGAGCAGGGGTGACAGGGACAGCCCTAGGCAGTAGTGGGGCCAGACAGCTGAATGTGGCTCCTTTCTGAGTGTGCAGGAATGCAAAAGCACTACCACGGCTAAGTGATCCTGTTGGCCTCTGTGACACCTGCAGTGCAACATGCCATGGACAAAGGTGGGACTCCACTGCCATATCTCCTCTGAAAGCTCATCCAACCCTTTGCCCTGCAGTGCTCCACAGCACCATGCATTCCCATTGCTCAGGAGCTGGGCAAGGTGTGGGATGTGCCTTCAGACACTAAGTCAAGCGTGGTTTGTAAACCACACCGTGTTTGTTGACATCTGTGTCATGCAGCGTAGCAGGAAGCTCTTCCTTGCTGTTGGAAGTGCCTGCCCAATAAATAACGCATGTGCTTAGTCAGGGCCTCATTTTACTTCATCTGCTCCTCTGTCATGAACAATATTCTCTTAATATTTACAGTGTTTTTCTGGTGCTAGCATTCATATCCCCTCAGAAGAAGAGCTGTCTTTACCGATGTATTGTACTAACATTCCTATACTGAATCCTTCAAAAATATTGACTTTTAAGAATAAAGTGGAAGAGGTCCAGAATTGCATGAATCAATTATCTAAGCATATTTACTGAAATTCTCTTGGGCAAGGGCTGACACATCTAAAGATTCGCTTAAAATATCTCTGACTGTACAAGGCACATTATGATCTTATTGAATAAAAATGAGCCTATCCAGGAAAACAGTGCAATTCTGTTAAGTCCTTTCAGATCCTATGGGACAAAGGTGTTCTACAAACATGAAATGATGTTTATTATGAGTGAACGAGATTAAGATCATGAGTGTGAGTAACTCACTAAATAGGTGTTTTAAAAAGAGACAGAGAAATAACAATCACAATTTCTGCACTACACTATCAACCAGTAAGAGGAAATAGCTGCAATAGAAGAGCAGGGAGGATCAGGAATATTCAGAACTTTGCCCGTGTCTGGTGGCTGATTCTCCAAGGCAGTGGCTGCTACTGGCAGGAGAGAGCCCTGCTCTGTCTGTGCTGAGGCACTGTACTTGCAGCTGGGTGGGTCACAGGAGTCCCAGTGGCATGTTAGCACCTATGAAGTTTTTAGCACTTTGAGCAAAACCTTTTGGTGCAGAGGCCAGGAAACATTTTTATTCTCCATTCTATTCTGTTTTCATGCAAGTTGGGTCTGGATCCAGCTGCTGGCTCACAACCATCTGGAGTGAGATGCCTGGATCCACACCAACCCCTGCCCTAAGCACAAAGGTGTGCCTGGGTTGATGGGAAGACCTTTGGGTGCTAGGGCAGCAGGTGTTGTTTGAACAGCCATCTCCTGTCTTCTCTGCCCTATGGACGATTTATTTCATGAGCTTCCAGACAGAGCACACAGATGGATTAGGATACATGAATAAACACAAAAGCATTAAAAATAATGCATTTCTCTCCTCACTTGAGGAAGGAAGTTCTGCTGACTGTTGGTATCTCAACTGGCTTGCGAAGGTCTCTCTGAGCTAAGACTTAGCCTCTGCTTTCTTTTCATCCTTTAAAAACCTTCACACTGCAATTTACTGTATTCCTGAGTCAAAAGCAATATCCGCTATGCAAATTATTGGCAGAAAGAGATCGTTTTGTATCCAAGGTCAGCACAAATTTACACTGAATTCATTATGCTGCAATTGGCTTGGAAAAGCTTTTGAATGTTAAGATTGTTTATACAGTCTTTATTTCTTTATCTTATGTGGAGTTGGTCTTAAACCTAGAAAGGTATTTTAATGCTTTAATGGAAATCTCTAGTCATTCTGCACAGAGAACTGGAAAGAACTAGGAGTGCTGAAAAGGAGCCTCTGTCCCTCGCCACTGCGCCCTCTGGATCTGCAAAGCAGCCCGGAGCAGCTGGCTGCGGGGGGCCACTGCGGCTCCTGCGTGTGCACAGCAGGGAGGTGTGACTGAACACCAGCCATGTCCCCGTCCCACCAACTCGTGGCTGCCAGGCACATGCCCTGGGTGACTCTGATTCACCGTGTCAGGCAATTGCTGTCATGGCAAATGATGAGTGACGCTGGGTGACATGTTGTGTCATCCAAGGAATCTGGAAAATGAATGTGATAAAATTCCTTCTTTTTTTATTAGCCTCACTTTTAAGATCGTCCTAATAGTCATGCCTCTTTCTCTCTCTTCTTTCTCTTCTTACTTTCTTTCTCCTTCTCTTCTCTCTCTTTTTCTTTTCATTTTCTTTGTCTTCTTTTTATCTTCTACCTCTTTCTTTTCTTTCTCTCTCTCCTTCCTTTCTTTTCCTTCCTTCCTTCCTTCCTTCCTTCCTTCCTTCCTTCCTTCCTTCCTTCCTTCCTTCCTTCCTTCCTTCCTTCCTTCCTTCCTTCCTTCCTTCCTTCCTTCCTTCCTTCCTTCCTTCCTTCCTTCCTTCCTTCCTTCCTTCCTTCCTTCCTTCCTTCCTTCCTTCCTTCCTTCCTTCCTTCCTTCCTTCCTTCCTTCCTTCCTTCCTTCCTTCCTTCCTTCCTTCCTTCCTTCCTTCCTTCCTTTCTTCCTTTCTTTCTTTGCTGTCTTTCCTTTTAAATTTTCTTTCTTTTCTTTCTTTCTTTGCTGTCTTTCCTTTTAAATTTTCTTTCTTTTCTTTCTTGAATTTCCACCTTATCAAAATGGAAAATCTCAATATCATCCTATTTTAAATAATTTCAAAACCCATTCAGTTTCAATGTATTCCACAATTTCTGCCAGGAAACTTTTCCACTGGAAATTTTTTAACCAGCTCTACATACAACTTAGCTGAGCAAAAAGTTTCTTCAGACTGAGGAATTACATATCAGACTATGTGAGAAAAATGACTTCCTGATCACACTTTCATGCAATCATTTCATGGAGTCTGACTGCCCTGTAGCAGTCTATCTTTAGCAGGATCATTATGAGCTATTGGATATTGAATTAACGAAATGCCAGCTGCTTTCCGAGGGTAGAAGGATGTAAATCAATAGTAGCTGGAAATAAAGACTGTTGTCCAATAGCTAGATGATGAAAATCAGAGCTCACATGTTTGTACACTTCATTCAACCTGAGGCAGTGATTCCTGGTGTGACCTTGGGCAATCTTTCAACCTCCTTGTGTTTGGTACAGTTTTAATGCATAATTGAGAAGCAACAAGACTTTACCACACCCACATTTATACATAAAAAAACCTGATTTCCAGAAAGAGTTCTTACTTCTATATTACTCAGCTCTAAGCAATCAGTTCTTTGGAGTGCTATTCAGTTTCTGAAGCAAGAGGGGAGTGTAAAAGAAGGCAGCTATCAAGAACTAATATGAGAGAAGCATATAAATTTCAGGAATGGTAACTATAAGCTGCCATACTTGGATTGCATTCCTCTCCTGAGAGGATGTCTTCTTGACTAGGTGCAGCCATGTAGAGTTGCATTACCTCCATCTGGTCTGGGATCTCTTTAATAAGTCATCCATTTATTGCCCCTCTCCTTTACATGAATCCCTGAGGGATAAAATATATTAATACAGGCCCAGATGTGAGCAAAAGGAACTTGTCTTGCTTGTCCTGCCTGCACAGGCATACTCAGAGCAGCAGATTAATTTCTAGATGCTTCAGACAAGTAACATCCCCTTCTGACATCCTCTTGCCAGGATGTTTCCTGCAGCAAGTTATAACCAAACAACTACTGGAGCACTGTAAACATAGAACAGGACACTTTCCATTGAAAACCAACAGGACAGAGAGTATTTGGTATTTTTAGTTCCTGAAAAGATTCTTGGACAATACTGTATTACAGGCTCCAGATCCCTTGCTCAGTTGACTGACAATATTAATAATTGATTAATTTATTTCTTAGCTTCTTTTTACCCAAGAAGTGTGTTACAGCTAACACAAGGCAGCTTTTTAGGGAAGAACTGGGACAAGACACGACATTTTCAATATGAAGATAGATGTTGCCTGTCACAGGATCATAGAATGGTTTGGGTTGGAAGGGACCTTAAAGATCACGTAAGGTCCAACCCCCCTGCCAGGGACAGGGACATCTCCCTCTAGAGCAGGTTGCACAGGGCCCCATCTAACCTGGTCTTGAACACCTTTAGTGATGAACCATCCTGTTCCAATGTCTCACCACCCTCACAGTGAAGAACTTCTTCCTTACATCTAATCTGAATCTATCTTCCAGTTTGAACCCAGAACCCCTTGTCCTAGCACTACAAGACCTTGCAAAAAGTCCCTCCCTAGCTTTCTTGTAGGCTCCCTTCAGATACTGGAAGGATGCAATAAGTTCTCTCTGGAGCCTTCTGTAGGCTGAACAAGCCCAAGGCTGTCTCAATTTGTTCGCATAGGGAAGATATTCCAGCCATCTGACCATTTTCATGGCCCTCCTCTGGACCCAATCCAACAGGTCCATATCCTACTTGTGCTGGGGGCTCCGGAGCTGGACACAGTACTTCAGGTGAGTGAAGTAAAGTGGGAGAATGACCTCCCTTGACCTGCTGGTCACACTTGTTTTGATGCAGCCCAGGATACTGCTGGCTTTCTGGGCTGTGCTCACACGTTACTTCCTTTCCAGTCAGTGGGAACTTCATCAGACTGCCATGACTTTTCAATTATGATGGAAAGTGGCTTGACAACTTCATCCACCAGTTCCCTCAGGACCCATGGATGGATCTCATCAGGTCCCATGGACTTGTACACCTTCAGATTCTTTAGATCATCTTGAACCTCATCTTCAAGTACAGTGGGAAGATCTTCTTTATCCTAGTTCCTGCTTTTGCCTTCTGCAACTTGGGTGGTGTGATTAGTGTCCTTGCCAGTGAAGACTGAGGCAAAGAAGTCATTGAGTACCTCAAGAATTCATTGAGTACCTCCATAGCATCTATAGCAATCCATAGCATCTTAAAGAATTCAGTTACTTGAAGCTTCTTCTGAAAAAACACCATGGGGGACCTAGATGCTCTTTCTGGGACTCACTCACTTCTCTGAATGTGAAGATGGCAAGTCAGCCAGGACAACAGCTAGTGACATATGTTAAGTTGGATAATGGAATCTTCACACAAAAATGTAACAGGTGCTCCTGTGCTGTGGTGCAAGGCAGGCAACACGTGCCCTCTTTTTCACATTGTAAAGTGGATCTTTGGTGAAGTACAGGCCCCATTGTGTGTCTCTGAGAAAAAAACAAAAGTACTAATTCTATCTTGGGGTCTCAGGTGCACTGCATGGGCCTGAAGGAAACGTGGATCCTGCTGGTGTGCAGCCAGTAACAAAGATGGACCTGGCTGGTGTGCTCCAGAAGGTGGAAATGGTGAACTATGAGCTTGCAATGGCTTTGCAATACTGGATCAGAAGTCAGCACCCATGTTGCAGGCTGCTAACGCAGCACAATATGTCCCAAATGTCCTAGCTGCCTTTGGGGCTGTTGACTGCCCTGTTTCCCAGCTGTGGACAGTCTGCATGGAGGGCTTAGAGCACACTGCTCTGCCCAGGTGGATGGAGCCTCCTGCAGGGTCACTTGTTTGTGGGAGGTGAATGTGAATTTGAAGGCAGCTAGCAGGCCACCCTTTCATTGACATAGCCACTAGTTTTTCACTTACTTGACTGAGGCAGAAAGGTATTTCCTTGATCTCTCAATATTTCAAAAAATCACATCTAAGAAAGATGAAAAAATAAGACCTTCAAGGAGGAGTCAATGAGCAAGTTTGCCCCAACAATCTCATGTAACAGGAGATCACAGACAGTGATGTGGAAGAAAAGTGGGGGAAAAAGCCAGAATCCCTTGTATTTAATTGGTATCAGTAGCAGTGAGGATGCTGCTTTCAGACAGCAGAAGAGGATAATGGAGTTCTGCAGAAGGAAGCTTCTTGGCTTGAATATCTTAGACAAGAAAGATCCATTTGACATCAATAACTTGAACAAAGCAACATCAACAACACAAACAAAGGAACTTTAATTGTTCAACAAGTCAAGCTGACTTGCAAGTGGTTAGAGACCATGACTGTTCAAGCATTTCTATATCCTGTAACACCTGGCTGTGGTGTCTACTCAGGATAGCTGTATATGAAAAAAAAATTTAGAAATATTTTGTTTCTTGCAGTCCAGATTCGCTCCTGTGCCCAAAGTACCATCAGAACAGTGAACAAAAAGAATTTACCACCTTGTGAGTGATACAGATTTTATAGCTGGATTATGGTTTCAGGTTGAATTAATCTAGTCAACTGCATTACTTTGAGGAGTGCCAAGAGCAGGGATCGCTGAGGTGGAAGCTGTGACAGAACTGAAAGCAAGGAATAGTCTTTAAACATGGGAGCAGAGGGCCCTGTAGGAAGGTCATGGTTTCCAGTCTAGTTTTCTGAAATTTCTGGATTTCTACCACATAGTGCTTTACCACTTTTTGTACAAATGGAAATTTGACTGTAGGAAAAGGATCATGTGTGTCTTTTCCTAAGTCTTGTCCCAGACAGTGACCTGCGTGGCTCCTGTCCCTCTTCTGCCTTTTGACAGGAAGACAGAGGTAAGTAAACAAAGTTAAGTGTTTTCCTTAAAAGCACCACTTTTTTTTTTTTTTTTTTAGCTTGTTCATCTCATTGAAAGAGAGACGGTTAGCTCTGTGTTACACCAAGTCAGATTTAGGCCAAAGCTTCTTTCTTTAAGAAATACTTCTTTGCCCTTCTCTTTATTTCACTCTTTCAAAAGAGAATTTACTAGCTAAAAACTGTAAGGTGTTTTTGGATCCATTTCTCAATTAAAAATAATTGTTCAGTAAAGAGGTTTTAATTTTTTTTCAGTATTTATTATATATATATTTATTATGTATGTTACGTATTATATGTATTTATTAGTAGTGGTTATTTTATATATTATAATATTCAATTATTAAAACATACAAAATATATGCACCTTCAACCTATCTGATTTATTTTTCCTTTCTGAAGTCTGTCCATACTGACCTTTTCTCTAATTTAATCCCACACAACCTTTTTGGATTGAAATTCCTTAGTTAAAATTTAACAAAAATAAGTCTTGCTGGCACATTTCAATTTATTCTTCATGTAAGAATAAAATATATACCCAGGATACTAATGCCAAGCTTATACAGTGAACCAGAGAGTGTGCTTTGAGTGACTGGCAGTGAATACTTGACTGTGAAAGTTGGATGTGCAGGCAAAGGGTGAGTGAGATTGCCTTAGAGTGAAGTTAAGCTCTCAGCACGTTACAGAGCCAGTTCTCCTTCAGCTTCCTCTCTTGCATTGACTTTTGTACCCTTTCGTGGGGTTACAACCCGAAAGCTGAGCAGTGCCAATTGAACTTACTTATTCCTTCTTGATCAATTCTGTTTCTGCTACATCTTTTTTGAAATGAGGTGACCCAAGTTAATGCTATTTTCAGGACACTTGTTTTTTTCTTATTCACCTTTTTACTCTTTGTAGCTCACCTCTAACTGAAAACTTTCTGAGCACATTAATGGTGTTTCTCATAGCAGAACATTTTAGTGACTTGCCTGCAGTGTAGTCTGTTAGTAGGTCACTGCAAAGCTGGGTTTGATTCTCCCATGTAGTAATGCCTGACGCTATAACTTTGTGGTTGATCTTTAACTTCTGTCTTCTTATTTTCTTCATCTGTACAATGGGGATAGCAGTTCCTTTCCACCTTTAAAAGTGTGACTGGGAACCACTCCAGTACTATTCAGCATCATTACTTTGCCTTTGACTTCATTCATCTGAGATTTAGCTACTTTTACCTAAACTTCTTAAAGCCTCCTTAGACTCAGGCTTTCCATTAGTTTTACTCTTTGTTATCTCAGTACCCTCTCATTTTGTTTTCCTCCTTTTGAGTCTTCAAATCTACCCTTTTACTATTGCTATGTAATTGCATATATATGACATAGTCTCAACTGATCAGATGTTCATCTATCTTGCTCTGAGCCTGTCAGCATTGTTCTGCATATTTGTTTTATAGTTAATTTTGACCCTGTGTTTTTCCCATTCTGTACAAGCATACAGAAAACATAGAGAGTTTGTAACCCATAAAATATATAGCCAAAGGGGAAAAAAATAGGAAAAAAAAGAGGGGATGTGAAAAATGGGCACAGAAAGCTTAAATAGATGACTCTGAACACTGACTGCTTCACTTGAGGTCCACCCATGCAACCACTGAACCAGTGACTATCATTCCCCTGGGGCTAACCTCTGATAATTCATTATATATAGATTTTTTTGCTGTGTATGAGAACGTCAACCCAAACAAACCTAGCCATCTGTTCACACTGCTTCTTGTTCAGCAGAAAGAGAAGGCCTTTCTTTTTCTTGGCTTCCTTGCTCCTCTGCTCTCTGTCTCTGCCTTTCTCTAGGCAGAAATTCTCCAACAGTCATGAAGGACTGCAGCCCTTATCTAGACTTCATTACAGCCCTTTGCTCTTTACAGTTTGTGAACAGAGAATCAAATTATTCCCCCGCTTGTTATTATTTATTTCTGCAATTAGGCTACTTTGGATGGCAAGGCACTTTGGGCTGTGGGTTTCAGGAGAGGTGGCATACAAAATAAACATCTATTGACTTGGCAAGGCTGAGGACATCTCATTGATTCCAATATTCTCTGTATTAGTCTCTGTCTGTTCCATGCTCAATATCCCCTATTTTTTTATTTTTTAATTTTTTTTAATTGGTCCTGCATGTTGAATATGTGTCTTCATTGAACTGTCTGCAATAATACCTTTACCTTTTTCTTTTTAAGTTGCAACTAATTCCGTGCCCATAAGTGTTTGCTAGTAGTTTTAAACTGTTTCCCACAAACCATGTCGAGCCTGAGTTTCATCTAGTGTGCTACCATCCACTTGCCTAGTTTAGTCCACTTGGAGCTCCTTACAATCACCTGTCTTGGCTGGGCTGACTTATTTTTGTTTCATCAGCATGTTTTATCCTTTCCTGTTTCCTTTCTGCAGGTTAATGAGGGTGTATTTTTTATTACACTTTTGTGATGAGTCGCAGTGTGATATATGGCTGTTTCTTTGAAAAGGAAATGAGACAGCTATCTATTGAGAATGACCCCAGTCTTGGGTTATAATCTTTGGACAATGCTATTTGCTGGTCTCCTGAGAATGGGTTTATTGACTTCTTTTTATGGCATTTTAAATTGTAATGATTTACAAGCATAAGGACACAAGGTTTTTCGTGACCTGCATTTATTTGAAGATCTAGCAGCTCCTTGTTATTGTGAATATAGTCTGACAAAGTCCCTGCATTACTGAAATAAAGGTCTTCTCCCCCAGTTTATGGATAGAAATCAAAATCACTTGGGAAAAAAAAGATCACAAAAAGATCACAAAAGGTAACAGGAAAGAAGTCTGCTCAGCCCGGTCCCTCATAGGAATGGGACAGAAAAGCAGTAATACTATTGGAATACTTTTCCAGCCTTCAGCAACTTGAGTTTTTCAAGGATTTCCACAAGTGGCATTGGTATATTTGCATTTACTATCCCTTCATGGCAAACAGGCATTTAACCCAGGATAATGAAATCTCTGGCAAAAATGGTGGAAATTTTCTGAGTGGCTCCTGCTTTTGTGGCTGCTCCTGATGATGAGGTTGTCTGGGTGGCTTCTCCAGAGCTAACAAAACTGTTCTCAGACAGGTCCAGCCCTTGACTAAGGTCTCTGCTGGAGAGAAACTGCCTGTGGACATATCTGTGTATCTTTAACAACCATCATCATCATGCCTTTGTCTCCAAGAAGGCTGTCCCTACTTTGGTAGGCACTCCTGCGGCTGGGTCGATGGTTGCCCATATTTTTACATCAGCCAGGCAGAAAACAGCATGGCTTTAACCACTGGGAAGAACTTTCCCTGAGACTTCTCCAAATCTTCGCAGCAAGCCAAGGACAATTCTGGTGGAAGCAATTTTTCTGCCTTGAACTGTAGACTCTACCGTTGCTCCTGTATGCTCCTTTTTTCCTCACTTGCTGGTTCCTAGTCTTGGTTTCAGTTGGCATTGATGCTATTTCTCTTGCTAGAGCCTCTCAAGGTGCTTAATTTTTAGCATTTCTAAGTTTCCAAGGTCTAATGGAGCCTTCCATTGCTCTCTTTTCATCTGTCTCCCCTTTGAATGCCATAGATCATGTCTGGACCAGGACTGCAGGATAATTCATGCTGAAAGGGATCTCAGGAGGTCTCCATTCCAAACTCAGTTCAAAGAATGGCCAGTCGTGAGATCAGATCAACTTGCTCAGGGCTTTATCCAGTTTAGTCTTAAAAGCTTCCCAGCAGGGAGACTACACAAGTTCTCTGGGTAACCTGGTCCAACACCCGATTGTCCTGGAAAAGTTTTTCTTGATACCCAGTTTGAACCTTTTTAATTCCAGGTTATGCCTGGTGTCTCTAATCCTACCACCATGCATCACTGTGGAAAGCTTGGTCATCTTCTTGATGGCCTCCTTACAGGTCCTGGCAGGCTGCTACCGGGTCCACCTGAAGCCACCTCTTTTCCAGGCTGAAAAAATCTCGTTCTCCAGCTCCTAACATTTTTTTCCCCACTCTTTCAATGCCTTTCCCGTACTGGGGCTCTCAAAAGGACACAGTGTCTAGGTGTGGTTTAATAGCTGCTGAGCAGGAGGACAACCCCTTCCCTCAAGCCCCTGGCTACACTCCCTCTAGCACAGCCCAGGATGCCATTGGCCACCTTTGCTGCCAGGGCACACGCCTGATGCACGAGCAGTGTGGCCAGGACTCTCCAGAGTCTTCACAGTAAAGCCAGTCAGCGCCAGTCCAAATCTGGATAGGGCACAACCCATTAACCACATGCCTCTAAGCCCTCCAGCCAGTTTTTACCCATCTGGTTGTCCACCTATCCAGATGCATCTGAACTCATATACAGGAATGTTGTTGGAGACACTGTCAAAAGCCTTGCTAAAAGTTGATGTGATGTCCACAGATCTTCCCTTGTTCACAAACCAAGTTATTTTACCATAGAAAGCAATCTGATTAGGAATTACCTACCTTCAGTAAATCCAAGCTGACTTGGTTTAAGGGAAATCAGTGAGTGGAATAGGACCTGTTCAGCCCCAGAGTCTCAGAAACATTCCCAGAATGTAACTACTTAATCACTTTTTGTTCTTTGACCTTGAGTTCTTCTTTGAGTTTAATTTTTCTCATTCAGGAAAGTCCATTTCCCTCTTCAGCAACAGTTCATTCTCCTCTCTCATGAACAGTGAAGCAAAAAGTTCATTTAATTTTTCAGTAATTTCTACCTCTTCTGGCATCTGGTCTCTGTTCTTCTATCTCTGGCAGACCCCAAGGATCCCTTTGTTGACCTCTTCTTTATATATTTTTAAAAAATTCTTATTATTTATCTCAAGTTCTTGTATAGTCTTTAAGCCTTTCCTTAGCTTTTATTGTTTGTTTGATGAATTTTTTTTGTTATAGCCATCACCCCATGCTGAAAGATTTCTCTCTTCCTTAATACAGTACCTGCTAGGTTTTATGACTTATATTCTTATCTTTGATTACTTCTTGTTAAATCTGAATTTGCTGTGCTTCATCTAGAAGGAGCACAAGAGCATTTGACTTTTTTTTTTTTTTTGGTATCACTAATTTTTTTTGTTATTTTCTAATATTTCTGTTCTCTAAAATCCTGACTACTGGAAGTCTGATATCCGTATTAGGAAGCCTGCAAGTACGTAAGACTCCATTTTTTTTAAAATTCTACTTCTCTGTCCTGTTTGGGGAACACAGGAGCAACAGAGCAACCCAGGAGTCCTTCTGCCACGTGGGCTGCATTGACAACTTCCCTGCTGTGCAGCACTGCTATCTATTTTGAGTACAGATGATATTTCAGTTATGAAAAGGCAGGAGTATAGTACTATCTGTTCAATGTCTTTCTCGCACAAAAACCCTTTGGGGAGGACAGAATCATTACCTCCATTTCTCAAGCAAGAGTCTGAAGAAGAGAAGGCTAAATAACATATCTAGGCCAAGGGAGAGAACTGTAGAACTGTACTGACTGGCTCCTTTGGGGATGCCTGGTGTCTTTGAATCCTCTGGTCTCTTTCCATAACAAAATCTTAAATAATATACAATGAAGAACCCAAATGTACTTGCTAGAGTAGAGCAACTGGCCAGGTGTCCATCTTAGATTATGGATGTCCAGAAGGGCTGGCATGTGTTTTTGAAAGAGTGTGAGGGGAGTCTTGT